>NC_056709.1:16195154-16247654 GCF_018831695.1 Puntigrus tetrazona | reverse complement strand
AGGCCCACTAGAATAACTCAAGATTATTTTTCTATTTAATTAATTAAAATAGTGATTAAATTAATTGATTCTATCCTGCACATCGAAACAGAAATAGAAAAGTCCTGTAAATGAGTTTGTTTTAATAAATGCAGTATTTCAGAAGATTATACATTTTTAATAAAATTGTAAAAAAAAAAGTTGAGCAAACTTAAGGCAACGAGCAGATTGAGTTTCCTCAACTTAAAAAACTCCTATGAATACAAGTTGAGAAAACTTAAATGTTGGTTGCCTTAAAATTTTAAGTTGGCTCAACTTTTAGGGTTGTAGAGTTGCGGTGTCGTTTGAAATTGACTGTCATTTAATGGTTTTGCATTGCAAATGTTAAATGGACACAAAATGCATTATTATGATGCACGTTAATACAGGTCAGCTATAAAAAGGCAACACTCATTTTGTCTAAAATGGGTGTTTGGCTCAAAAAAAAGTGAGTAGGCCAGAAACACAAAAGAAAAGAAGAGGAAATTTCATTCTCACTACCTGACCTCACTTTCTTCGTAGAGAAATTAAAGGCAGTAATTGCCCAGCGCCTGCACCTGATCATCACTAATATGGTGTGGAGAGAAATAGCCAGGGAGCATGGAGGATTTAACTCATCAAAACTAATTACCCTCGGGAGCCCCCTCAAACTTATTACTGACCAGAGGTAAAGCCTCCACTCGAATTACCACAAGCTATCACATTACCTGCTGTTTTCTGTGTTTGTTTCTTGTTTAGACTTCAAATGTTCTTTGAATTGAGCAAAATGCTGGGGACAAAGTGACACTTATAGATTCCTTGAAGAAATGAAAAGGCGCAGTCGGATTTCTTTGTTGACTGTGCTTGGTATAAAAAAAGGGCATTCTTTGTTGGTAAAAGCAAACATTTTCAGTGTCATTTAATAATGATCTGTTTCCACATGCCTGACTCGATGAAGATGTCAATATCTGTGGTAACACACAAATAATTAGTTTTTGGGTAAATAAAAAAAAAAAAAATAGACGTTATGCGTTAGTACAGATTCCTGGTACATGTGCGTGTTATTTCAAGTAACAATTAATAAATAAATACATAAAATGATAAAGGAAGGAATGGAATAAGACCTAAATCAATAATTTAAAAAAAATTAATAGCAGAATAATAAGTGTAAAAACTCAAATTAACAAATTGTTTTCACAACTCGACTATTAAATTTTTTAATTTAACGCTTCTTTGATTTTACTCAATTTACTTGGGGAAAAAAAGACTATTTAAATGAAATGTATCATGACATTTTTCAGTACTTTATTTTTACTTTATATTTGGCATAATTAGTTACACTGCTCTGTCAGTCGAAGCTGTGATATGTGACTTTGGATAGGTAACGCCGTGTACATTTTCAGTGGAAAAGATGGTGAATTTTTTAGCCCAGCTGCGGAGCTGGGATTTGGTAAAAGTACATAATGTGAAATGGCCAGTGACCCACGAGACGCTCAGGATAGCTGGATGAATCTCTAACGCCTCGGCACGAGATCCCTGAACATTTCATCCATCAAGCCAGTCATATTTGTTTTTCCCTGCTGATTTTTAGACATTGCAAATGCAGTTTAATTTACATCAGAGCCTTGAGCACGTGCAGCGTTTTGATGGATGACTTTGACCCCTCCTTGCAGAGGACAACATGAAAGACCGACTGTGTCTGACTCCCAAGAACTTTTTTACAGAAGCTTATCCCTGTTAGATGCAGTGTGTCTGTCTTGAAACGGATAATGGCAATGCATCTTCCTTAGACATTTCCTGTTCCCTTTAGAGACAGAAAGCATAACCTCTAAAAATAGCTGGAGAATATATCACACACATGTGTGAAATGGGTTCAGTCTTGCATAATGGATTTGTTTTAACCTTCCAACAGCATGAAGCGTTCAGGGCTGTGAAAGTGAGAGTGTGAGAGCAGAACGCTAATTCAGCTGCAACCGGCAACGCGGTGCATCTAACGTGCAGTCAATAATACAAAAGGTCAACAGGCAACTTTGTGTTCTTGTTTCTCTATTAAAAATGATAAAACAGCTAGTTTAAGTCCTCAAAATTGATTGGGTGAGTGGCATTTCAGTGCTGATATTTATTGGGGCTTATTTATTTCTGTGTTGTTTCAGGCCAGAGTATGCGAGTAGCGTAAAATTTAATAGATCGGGGCTTTTTACCAAGCGTGAAGATCAAAAATGTGGAAGTTTAACTTGTGCTGTGAGGTGATTGCTTGGGCCGGGGTTTCACCCACCTATGAGAAGGAAATGGAAAGCCAGGAATGAAGCAGACTTGATTACAGAGTACTTTATGCATTAAAATGGATGCAGTCCCACTAACATTCTCCATTTTGGCGACTTTGACTTTTTTTGATTAATTTTCATTGGTGGTGTTGGGGTAAATAAACCAAGTTGCTGAAATATACATTACCATTATACTCTCTATGGCTGCATTTATTTAATAAAAATGAAATATTACAATTTACAATAACTGTTTCCCATTTTAAAGTATTAAAAAACGTAATTTAGTCTTCTGATGGCAAAGATGAATTTTCAGCACCATGCACTCTTCAAAGTCACGTGATCATTATAAATGTCTTATTTGTCTCTCCAGAAACATTTTATTATTATTATTATTATTGTTATTATTAATCATGGAAACTATTGTACTTCTTAATAGGTTTGGTGAAACCATGATACACAAAAAGAATGTTCAAAAGAACAGAATTTATTTATAACAAATCTCCTTTTTTGCATTATTACACCATTATAAATGCCATTGCTGTCACTTTTGATCAATTAATTGGATTGCGGTGAATTAAGTAAAAAATTCTTAAAATTCAAAACAAAATTCTACTGACACTTTTTTTTGTAAATGATGTAAAATGTAATCAAATTAGGTTACAACAACAAAACATTATTAGTTAGATTTTTTTAGAAATAGATTATTGAAGCAAAAATTGCAAACTGCATTTTAACGGAAAAATTAAAAAAAAAGAAAATACAAGAAGCTGCTAATCTTGACCAGAAAAACAAGGAATTAATAAAAAATAATTACCTAAATATTCAAATGACAACAATTATTCATGCCCATAACCAATGAGGCATGAAAAAAAAGAATTTCTAAAACAAAACAAAACATAAAAAACTAAAACCAAAAAAAATAAATAATAAAAATGATAAAAATAGTGCTGCCAAAAAATGTATTATATTAAAAGTGTTATTTACATAATACATGTGTATGTGCTGTGTGTATTTATTATATGAATATATGCAAATGCATGTATATATTTAAGAAAATATATGTATTTCTAATATAAATAATATAAATCTAAACATATACTCATAAATACATGTGCATATTTTCAAAATATATACTGTATGTGTGTGCATTTATACATAAATAACAGTACACACATATATTATGTAAAAAAAATATATACATACTGGATGCAATTAATTTCAATTAATTGTTTGACAATGCACACAAAAACTTGTTCTCACCTCTTTTGTTTTGTGTCGTAAGTTCAGTGCTAAAAATGACTGTGTGAATGCTTAACGAATCAGGGCTAATTGCAATAGGTTCCAAAAAAAGCAAAAGCAGAAGCGACTTACACATGAAGGGTTAACAATTAGTTTTTTTTCCCCATTGTTGTGACCCATAGCTGCTACAGTGTTACTCACCACTAGGTTTCCCACAGCCGAATAAGCCGCAAAGGCAAATGGTTCAGTCGTGGATTCGAACGGCTGGTCGCACTTCGCTCCGCTGGGCAGGTAACACTGGTTTCCACTTATATCGGTGATGGTGCTGAGGGCGGGGCCAGGATAGCTCAAGAGAGCCGTGTGATTGGTCACCTGGACGTCTTTTAATCCGAACTCCTCCCACCTCTGAGCGATGTACCTGACCTTGGACTACTCTGTGAGATCGGACAAGCTGTCAAAGTCCCTGTGTCGAAAGAGATAAAACGGCAAGAAAACATCAGCAAACGATGCCACGAGCATTTTGAAGGCTCCCTTCACGACCCAACGACAAGACGACACTTAAAGCATTGATGAATATGCGCGAGCCTCATTATCATTAGCGTAATTAGCACATTGTTGACTTTAGGTTAACATTTGTTTTCCTCGAAGGTATTTACATGGTCTATTGACGTGAAGCTGCAGCAAGAAACGAGGGACAGAAACTGAGAGACGGCCTCCATAATTCATATTCCGGACAAGCTTCAGTTAATGTAACTGATGAATATGGCAGTGCAGGGAATCAATTGTCTCCTGAACAAACGGATGCACTATTAAAAAAGGATTGCCGGGAGAGAAAGTAAATTAGCAACAGACGGTTAAACATGAGAGAGAGAAATGAAGCGCTGCTAAGGTGCTCTGGCAGCTCGGCTTCGCTTATTTCTTACCCGTCACGGCACGTGGAAGGCACAAAGAGAAACACATCGTTATCTTGTAACTTGGAAACTTTAAGAGCTCTCAGGCCCATCAGCATGCCAAAGCCCGCTCTGTGATGTTATAGGAGAAACACAGCAGGCCTGCCCGTTCTCTCGATCTTCAAAACAAAATTAATTGAAGTGTAAAAGTGAGCCAGGAGCCCCCAGAGACTATAAATCGTCTAATTGCACTTTTTTCCTCTTTATCCACCATAATGAATTTGCACAAGTCAATCATTGCCACATGACACCTTCGATATCCTCAACCTATTCGCAAACTGGGACAGATTGTTCTTTTTTCCCTGCTAACAAACAGTTCTCTCATTATAGCACTTTTTTATTTGGGGGAAAAAAAGGAAATCAAAAGAGAAATGCGAAAAACATCCTACCATATTTGTAGCGCCTCGTGTGAAAAATACAGACTAAATCAACAATGTCTGCTCCGCTTTCTGCTGTGAGATTTTTTTTTTGCACACAACAAATATTCTTTATTAGATTTTAATCTGTATTTGCTTTCTTGCAAAGTGCTCCGTGTAAAAAAAAAACAAGGTTTCGCGGGATCCATAGCAACGTTTTGCATGTTTTTTTAGTTAAGTTATTTAATTAAGCGCTTTTCTTGACTGAACAGTTTAGTTGACTACGGGAAAATTATTTCAGTTTACTAATGAAAACCTGTGTAAATTAGACAGTGTTGTGTAATTTAGCCAATTAACAAAACTGCATTACACAATTAATGGCAAGATAAAAAAATAAAAAATAAAAATACAAGAAGCTGCTAAACTTGACCAGAAAAACAAGAAGTAATGAATAAAAATAACAACATAAATATTTAAATGACTACAATTATTAGCAAATAGTGCATAAAAAAAAAAACTTAAAACATAAAACATTTAAATTATTAAAATAAAATAATTGTTCCTGAAAGTTATACATTTTTAGAAGGTAAAATAAAAAGGGGCTAACTTTTATATATAACATGTATGCATTGTATGTTTTTTTATGGACATTATGGACAGAAAAATTTTGTGCCCTCATGTTGGTATTCCTGGTTAAAAGTGCAACACCGTTAGCAAGCAGTTTTGCGAGCTTCCTTCCAGTTTCTCGAAGTCGAGACTCATCGAGTGATTCAAGAGAGCGGACGAGCAGTCCAGCCCCACACTGAGCTACTGTGACCTGACAGAGTGTGTCCAATCCCTCACGGCTGTGCATGGGTGCCTGGGTAATCTAATTAAAAGCGTGCTCTGCATGAGTGGAGAGGATGATTCCTAACCTCTCTCAGGTAATGCTTCTCCAACCTCCACCCCCACTGCAGCTGGCACAAGACTTAAATAGTAACTCAAGACATTATTTATGGAGGAACAGTTCCCTCCAAATCATTGTGTGACCAATTTTAGAGCGACCAGTTTGAAACAAATTACAAAGAAATATCACTTCATGGTGAATTAGAATGGGTCTGCACTTAAAAATGTTTAGAGCTATATGAAATAACTTTTTTTAAATAACAAATTATTTAAAATATTTAGCAAATTCAACGTTAAAACCAATAAGTTGGCATATGAGGAATGCATAAAGAAATACACAGTCTATGTCTAACTGCATTTCTATTTGCAATGAAATAACAGGTTTATCTTTGAATGAAGAAATGAGTACAATTTTATGAATTCATTAATGTAATATAATTTAATAAGAATTACTAATCAGCACAACTATTATTTACCATTAATAACAACTATAAAAAAGAATAATAATATAATTAATAACATCAAATCAGTATATAAGGTTTCTGAAGGATCATATGACACCAAAAAAAAAAAAAAAAAAAAAATTCACTGGAATAAGTTTGGAATAAAATCCCCCTGTTGTTGGATTTGTTTGGGCTATTTTATTTTATACTTACGTTTTTAGAGAGAAATAGCATAGACAAATGAAAAGACGGCTAAAAAAAAAAACAAACAAAAAAACAGCATGTTTGAATGATTCTGCTTTAATTGGAGAAGTTTAATACTTACAGTTAAATCTTTATTACAAACCAGTAGAGAATGATTGAGAAATATCAATACAGCACTGCCTTGCAGCCACTATAATTGATGTAGAAAATGAATCACCACACTTTAATTAGTGTTAACATGAAACTAACCAAGTTCACCATAAATCTATATCGCCATGGTTACACGGCCCCCACTTTATTCCACCAAAGCAAATCAACTTATTGCAATAAAAAAGGAAAATTGTGAAATAGTGAGATGGCTATGTATGTTAATTAAACGTTCAAATAGATGATACATTCCCTTCTTTATTTAACTCTCCTGAATTTTGCTATAGGTTTTTAAATGTAAACGAATGGAATTCATTATGACTCTCCTCACATTCATTATTGCATCAAAACACCTGACTTAAAGTCAAACAAATCAGCCAGATGCATCGTAACACGCGGAGACCTACGTTAACTCATTACTCAGTCACTCGGTACTTTCAATAAAAGGTCAAATCAGTTAACTCTGGGTCCATTTATAACGGAGGCTTTATCCTCTACCCCCACGGTCTCTCCACTGACCAATCTCAGAGAAGAAGACGGCGAAACTAATCACCAATCCTACCAGTCACAGCTTGACCAAATCCAGCCTCTTGTGGAGCAGCGTTTGTGGAGGTGCTCTCCACAGCGTGACCTGATGATTGATGTTTTCTCCTCTGCCTTGAGAAAAGATCAGTCGCTACCTCGCACAAGCCCGTCTCACGGCAGACGCCGCTGGCTAGAAACAAGAGGAGTCTGCAAACCCTCGCGACGGCAGATCCTTAAATCGGCACCATCTGTTACGGAGACTAATATAGACATCAGGAGAGGAGCCGTGCTCTCCTGTCAAGCAACAGAAATCAGCCATTTTCGCACAGGAAGCCTGTCAACAAAGCAGCCAGATGAGGCTTTATTTCTCCAAGTTTCAAAGCAATTATCCTATCAGAATGAATATGCCGATGTCAAACTGCTATAATTCCCTTTGTTAGAAACCTACCTCGAAACTCTGCTTTTGTGTGAGCATTCTCCATCTTTATGTCGAGCAAATACTAGTGGAGGAATGAATCCCTAGCCTCTTTAATTAAATGCGGTTGAGCGGAGATGACTGACAGCTGATGTATCTTGCAGGTGGTCGCTTGGGTTTTGACTTGGGTGAGGCTAGCATGTCATCCGGGTGGCTATTGAACTGTGGCGGTGCTATTATGGTTGATAACACTGGCGGTACTGAGTCCCACGCCATATAAAAGCGCTTGGCTTTTTTCATCCCCCAGGGTCCTTGAAGGGGCCATAGTGTGTTAGAGGGCCGAACAAAGAGAAAGATAGGAGATATCTGTGGAAGCTTTCGCTCCGTTAAAAATGTATGACCCTCCTGTCCTTCAGTGGAACATTTTAAAAGTGGTGGTTGAGGGCGGAAAAAAAGATTCAAATCAATTTAATTTGCTCTTTTTGTCCCAGAGAAACTGAAAGGAAACATGACATTTGCATTTGCCGTATCAATTACAAAGCCATTAGCGATACTTACAAGTATTTCCACTTAACACATAAAAATCTCACAAATGTCAGCAAATGAATAAAGGCCATTAAGATCGATTACTGTATATACCCACCAGCTATACTATTATTTAAAAGTTTGGGATCACATCACAAAACAACGGTAAAGGCATTTATAATTTTAAGAATTTTTTTTTTAAATAAATGCTGCTCTTTTGAACGATGCAAATCAAACAGGCCTAAAAAAGTGTCATGGTTTCCACAAACATATTTTAACATTGTGCTGTCAAACTATTAATCGTGATTAATCAGATTAAATGTTTTTGTTTATATAATAAATGTATGTGTACAGTGTTTATTTATTATGTAGGCTATATACAGTATAAATACACACATATACAGTATATATATATTGAAACTATCATTTACATGCATTTACATATTTATATTACTATATTTTATAATATAAACATACATATATACACACAAATATACATAAAAAAATTATACTTTATTTTTTTTAATATGTAACTTTTATTTCAATTAATTGTGATTAATTACTTGTCAGCATTAACATATAACCTCTAATCAGTATATTAGAAGGAAATTTAACATTTTTAAGACTGGAGTAACGCCTGATGAAAATGTAACTTCAAGAATAAATTAGATTTTTACTACATTTTTTTTTTCTGAATACATAAAGGCAACTTTGGAGAGCATAACAGCAACCAAAAAAACACTAAAATGGAAGTACATTGTATCACTTTCGGTGTTGTGTAAAGCAAATTAGTTTTGCATGGCTGGGAAAACGCAGCACCTGTAGCATGGCAGGAAAAATCATCCATTTCATACATGTTTCATAAAGTGAAATCGAAACATAAAATTACAATACTATGAATATGCACAGACAACATTCACAAACGCATTTAGGTCAATGACTCTTGAACAACCCTGCAATGCAAGCTCTCATCTAAAACACCCAAAATGGATCATGACATCTAAACAACTCTCGAAATACACTGTTGTTGACTTTCCCGCAGTCAGAAAGGAAGAAAACAAAAGACGCTGAACTTTCCTTGAACTTAAAAAGGAGATAAAAAGAGACGTTTGTCTGGCAAGCTGGAGGCCCTGAACGGATTTCGGATACAGAAAAGACATCTGCATCAGTAACGCAAAGCGATGCTGAAGTACATCCGCGATAGCTCCCCCTCTTTGAGTGGATTCATCCTAAAGAAAGCAGTCATATATATAACTGGGCTTACGATGATAAACCAGCAGCCTTAGGAGGAGGAAGCGTGTTTAAAACTAATTTACAACCAAGGCCTTCAAAGCACTGCAGGACAAAGCGAGAGTGAGATGAATAAACATTGGACATTAGTGAGTTTGTTTTAGCTAGGAGTGTGCAGTATTCAACAACTGAGAATCGGTTTTATTTTTTAAACCACCTTTTCTTACCTCCTATCCTTACTATTTCTGCAGCCAACAGATAAACAGAAGGAGGAACTTATAGTCTGAGTTTACTACAAATAGTAAATATTCGAACATAGCTAATGTGCAAGTAATTCTTTGTTGTTGCCTGTTTTACAGATCCCTGTTACATGCACAGCATCACCTTAACTATTGTCCAAGAAAGAGGCTAAAACTATACAAAAATATAATTGTAAAAACTCCCAACTCATTTTCTAGTGACTCGTTGCATACATTTTTTTTTCCATCGGCCAAATTTAATTTTAATTATAATTTAATTTTGGCAAGGCAGTGCAGAAACTTAACTGGGTCAATGGAAAAAGTTTTATGCATGTTTTTATGTTTTTATTTTTATTTTTTTCAGTTTTACATATGTGATTAATGATAATTGCATTTTTTACATAAGTAAAATAGCTAAAGCGTGTATATATAGTTAATAGTTCATAAAATAAAATGAGTAAAACAAAGTTAATGAAACTTTAAATTTTTGACATTGTAATGGTAATCAAATAACCATTGTTTACTTTTTTTTTTACTATTTTACAATGCAAACAGTCTTCTGTAAGAAGTAGGTTTAGGGTTAGTGGATAGAAAATATTGTTTGGTCAGTATAAAAGTATTAAGTTTATGGAAAGTCCCCCCAATTCACAGACACGTGTGTGTGTTTATATATGTATGTGAGAGGGTCTTTTGCCGAATTAATATTTCAATCATAAAATAGTCAAAACACAGACAGCGTACAAATAAACACTGTCAGCAAACATAATTAGCTCTTAGCGAATCCTTATCAGCTGAGCTGACCTATTCATTCATTCGGAGTGTCTCTGTAAGCAGAGGGGAATAAACTGACAGATAAAACTCACAAAAACAACTTAAAAGCACAAACAAGAGTACAATGGAGTCAACCAATAAAAAGCACAGAGAAAAAGGGATTAGATGAGAGAAAGCAATGTGAATAAAAGTCTGTAACGTCGACTCGCTTGGCAGTTGACAGTTAATAGTTTTATGCTGACCTTCTTCTATCCAATACCACCATTACACAGCTGCTGAAGAGCAAATGTCTTTAAATTACACCTAACGCTGTGAACATGACAGCGAGGCCATGCTAAAAACACAACACAGCCACTGTAAGAGTGTTCCCGACCGTGGCCTCTTCACCCGGCGGAGCCTCGCACTACCTGGCCTTCTTAACAAACTCCTTTTTGGCACAGCTATCCTTTTTCAGTGAGAAGACGCTGCCCTTTGACATAGATCTCACTGCTGCTCAAAGAACAGTCTGTACTAGCATCCAGACGAGCCAGTGTGTGAAAGGAAGAGGTGTTTCAGACCCTGATCCAGGGATTACTGGAGCTTCTGCCCTTTGGCCAAGCTTTGGCTCAAAGCTTTACTTTCTCTCTCCGTCTAGTTCTCTGGCTTTCTCTCACTTTTCTTTTGTAACAGTAATTGAAGGTGACAACAAATGCTTATCGTTGTAATAAACCAGTCTATGATCAGCTCTCAAGAAACTTCTCCTATTATTGAAAACTGCTGTGCTGCAACTGTTGTGCCCCTATTGTGGTTAATGAAAGGTTCATATTTTTGTTCTGGGAGTCCCAAAAAACAGGTTGACAAGCATGCAAGGTCGAAAAACACTTTCTTGTAATATGTAATTATTTCGACATTACTTGTTAAATGACTCCCAAACGATTTGTTTAACTACTAACTTATTCAACATCCTCCAGTGATTGGTTGATTTAATTTAAAGCAGTGTTTGTGAGCTTTTTAAAGTGGCAAAGAATGAATTAGCATTTTCATTCAGAAGCAACCTGAAAAGATCAACAAGTGGGCAGGCAGTATGCTAATGTTGATGTCAACATGAAACTGCTTGGGACTCGCTTTAAAAACATCGCGTTTCAAGGATTCAGAATTGACTCAGGCAATAACTTTATACACAGTGCACTTTAAGATTTCAAACTTTGCGGGAAGTTTTCATTTACTTCTTACACAAAAAAGGTTAATTTTCAAAAATCCGTATTAGGGGCATTTGCATTTTTTGATAAAAAGAATATTCAAAAGAAACGTATTTGTTTGAAATAGAAATCATAGATGTCACATTACAAATGTTAGATCAATGTAATAAATTCTTGCGTAAAACTTTTTAACGTATATTTAAAGTTGCATATTGCTTAAAAGACAGAATAAGGAACTTTGTTCAATTATCAAAAAAGTTGTTCCTTGCAGTGCTACTTTCTTCCTATTTTGTCATTCGCCACAGCCGAGAACAGAAATTCATGTTGTTGCTTACAGTTTTTACTTACTCTGTGAAACTCGCAGAAGCTTTTGAATCCAGTCAGCTGTGTCTCAGTATATCGGCTAGTAAAATTGGGAGTCTGATTCAGTGTCCTTGAATAACGCTTTATCTGTCTAACTGTAACATTTTGTGTCCAGCCATCCGTAACATCAACGGTAAGAGTGGGTTATGGAAAAGTATAAACCACATCTTGAGACATAGAATATTATATGCCATATATTTATGCTTTGGTTTAAAAAAAAAAAACTAGGAGGTCATACAATTTCAGAGGTCACAGTAGGAAAACAAACTTTAAAATCTGGCACTGTGTCTGCGGCCTGGATAGGTATTTTGAAGAACATATTACCAGTTTTTGTTTTACTCTCACATCACCAAGAAGCTCTAAGGTTTGAACAGCAAACAAACAGATGAAAACAAAAATTAAAGCCTTATAGGTTTGTAACAAGGGTAAGAAAAAATATATATAATATAATTTATATATATATTTTTTTTTTTTTTTGCAAAGTATTCCTGTAAATCGGTACAGAATCAGTGTTCATGATAGAAAAAATATTCTTTTGCAAATATTTTCTAAAACAGTAATCTTAACTATGCAATATCTACCAATATTGTGACAATTTCCCAAAAAAAAGCTTTTAATGTTACTCTATCAAGGCAAACAGCTCGGATGTTAATTCCTTATTTTCTAACGGATATTCAGTCACAGCAACCAACATTGCATACAAATCAATAAAACAACAGTCAAACCTGCAAAACTTTGGGCCTCTAATTACTATTATAAATCAATACTTTGTAAGCATAAACTCTCTCCACAGTGGGTCCGCCCGGCCCTTCCTATGTCTCCATTCATCTTTATGAGAACGGTATAATTGGCTTAATTTTGGAGCAACTTTGCAGTAGTTTCAGGCAGTAATCTCAGAGAACTGCACTGCATATATACAGGGGCCTTGAAGGAGCAAAGAAGGACAAAATCAATGAAAAAAATTCCCCATGCAAGCTTAGGTTTTCACAGACATGCAAGTATTGCATCAGCGTATCTACAACAGCAGGCTAACGTTTCAGTGACTCTATATGTTACTACTTCATACAGTCGTAAATAATAAAAAGGTTATCAGGAGTGTGCCACTGAGAACTATAACAAACTTCATCATCATGAAATCCATGAAAGTGGCACATGCACAGGACGTGTCAAACCCTTCGAGAGCTGAAGCGTTGATGAGAATCCAATGCACAGTCTCGCAAACAATGTTATAAATCATTTTGTACATTCTTAATCACGCGTGTTTCCTTGGGAATAAGCAGTGTGATCGACTGTAGAGTTAATAAGGGGAAAAAAAGTATGTATTAATGTTATGATTATGTCTTAATTGCAACAACAAAATGGAAGGAAACACTGAAAATTGACTGTGGTAAGAAGAGTCACGGCTGGTGCATGTTGATGGTTATATAGGCTCCATGCTGCATGTTAATGTGCTAGAGGAGGGTATGTGTGTGTTTTTAAGTGTGTGTGTGTTTGTGTGTGTGTGTGTGTGTGTGGGTGATTGATGGTCTCAAAACCATAGCCCTGTGTGTGATGCCCTGGGGACCCAGCCATAAACACACAGCCTCGGCTCAGCAATGTATCTGAGCCTCTGACAACCTTCCTTCCCTCTTTCCCAGAACTCTTTCTAACCCTCCCTTTCTTCGCCACCATCTCCCTTTTCTCATTTCCAAGCTTAAGTTCAGGTCTCCACCGCAAATATGCGGTAATTGTCCTTGATTTCCCACATTCTGCCACATTAGCACCAAGGGCCGCATTAAACCCTGGTATGTCTAACAGAGAACGCATTACGTATCAATAAATTCAAAAGGGGATTCGTGAGACTATTAGCACTTCAAAGGGGCAAACAGAGGAGCTGCGATGCGGTACAGTGTAAACACAAAACGGCAGTGGAGATAAGACGGCCAGGTGAGGAACTTCCCATTTGAGGGGTCGCTGTTATCGCTTACCGACACAAGTCGACGGTCTTTGTGATCAGCGTAAGATCGTTTGACTGGCTAAGAACTGACTGAGAAAGAAACTGTTTGTTTTTCACTGAAACAGACAGAGAGTGAAGGGATTGGAGCTCTTGAGACTCTGGAGTACAAAGAGGTCTTCAGTTTTCTCCCAGAACTCACAGCTGAACTTCCCAAGAGCCGTAAAGTGTCAAAGTGACACTTCATTTAAACTCTACAGTATGAGAGCGCGAGTCTGTGGTCATTAAGTCTGCGTAGATAAGGCTAAATATTATTGAATGTGAGCACAGAAAACAATAGGCAAATACTCTGAACCCTAATGCAATGCAAAATTAAAGGGATATTTGGAGATGTATTTAGTGCAATAATTTAGCGGGTTGAAGATTAGGCTAAATATTATTTAATTAGAGTACAGAAATCAGTGAGCTATGTAAAATCTCTAGATAAATTAACAGTGTGTGAATTTAGGTATTACAACATTGTGCAGTAAAATCGATATGCATTTTGATTTGCTAAAGTGAGACTTAGAAAATGCAACCTAAAATGTTAAAATATCCAATATCAGAAAATACACAGATTCATAACTTTTGCAGTATGCAGGGTGCTAAAAGGATGCATAGCCCAAAAATGAAAATTCGGTCATCAATTACCCATATCATTTCAAATGCATATAACTTTCATCTTCAAAACATAACCGAGGATATTTTAACGAAACCTAAGAGATTTGTCTTTCCATTGAAGGTCCATGCAGTCAAAACTTCAAAAAGTTCTTAAAGACACCATAAAAAGGAATCCATATGAATAGAGAGGCTTAAGCCAGTCTTCTGCCACAATCACTTTACAGTTTAGCATATGATGAAAAAGATTTAATATAATTTTACCAAATGAGGCTTGTTCTCACACAAGCGAACATGTTTAAGATTCCAATTACCATGTTGAATATTACCCCAAGGTTAAACACATTATGAAAAGCCTATGTTTATTTTGTGGTCCAAATCAATACCATTTAAGGTATTATTTCGCAGACAAAGCTCAGTACAAAATATACTTGTGTATATTCAGTTGTTGCTTGAGTTCTTCAAATAAAACTCTGAATGTCTCTTCAAGAATTGAAATATTGGCAAATCCACTGATCATTTCTTAATCAAAAGGCCTCGTTGTTTCAATCTAGAAAGTTGTAAGCCCGACTTGACTGGTGCTCCCAGAGTGCCAGAAAATTGTGTGGAATATAGTCAATTAGACTGAAACTTCTCATTTTTGGATATTCCTTGCCAGCATTGTGTGAAATATACATCTGATGATTAATGAACAACTGTGGGCGGTCTGTGGGCATGAGGAGACACTGCACTGAACCTTGGTAGCAGAAAATGCAGATATAACATCTAGACTTAACCCTAGGTCACAGCTCTGGAATAGATAAAACTTTGCAATGGTATCCTATTATTATGTTCATTTATATGTATTATCATTTTATTAAAAACAAACAATAGGCAATGCACTTTCCTCTATTAAAAGAACCCTATTTCTTGATTAATGCGCATTTTATATAGCCTGAAATTTGTTTGCTATTTGTTTTCTAATGCTCAAACACCTCTATTAGTTCCAGATATTGTGTGCTAATCTCTTCATCATTTTAAAGGAACTCATTTGGCTGGGTTTGCGGCACACTACAATTGCTCAGAACCCTCTGGGAACCTGTTTCAGCATTGCAGAAGATTAATCAATGTCATCATCAGGGGGAAGCAATTAAAACCCAGGGCTAGGAGAGGTAACTGTGTAGCCCAGATGCAGAGATAGAGGGAATGACTTTGGTTAGTTATGGACACAACTGCTCGGTTTTTAAAACCAAGCAAGCTGCCTTTGTAAGCAACCTTTAAAGGCAGGTTCCCAACACTTTGCAACTAACTGAAATACGTTTATTCAAAAATAACTTGCGTCTGCCTTTGCATCGCTCTGCCATCTTCCACCATTGAACACATAGACTTTTAAAAAAGCTGCAGACCCCATTTTAGTTTGAGTTTCAGTGTAAACGAACAAAAACTGCGGCTTTTTTTGAAAACGACTGTGTGGCAGTGAAACAAAAACAAATTTCTATGGATTCTATGTCACCATCAGTGACGACCAAAATTACAAAAACAACGCCATGCGACAGAGTGGCACCAGGAAAGACTTTGCACGCTTATTATAACCTCGTATGAAAAAGCACCTATGTGCTAATGAGGTCAGTTCTTGAGCGCTAGACCACATCTACAATCCTTGCCTCTACACGCTCTTTCATCTTCAGCCTCTTTCGCATTCATAGACCTAAGCATTCCCGCTCAAAACTTGCTCGTACTCTCTCCATCACAAATATGTTTCCCCCCGCCATCAAAATAAAGGTCAGGTGGTCTCTAAGAAGCCTCATTCCTACGTTTTAAAGGGAGAGGAAGCAACTGGATAGCACAAGAGGGAACACCATGTTCTCGCGTTGCTTTAGAATCAGAGAACGCATGCAAGGTTCTGTCCAACAAAACAACAAGGGTAGTGAAATGTCACCCGGTGATGTAACAAAGGCCGTTGGTGCGCAAGTCTTGTTAAAATGGCACTGAGAGAAACAGTCTCGACCTCATTATGCCTTTTGGACGTGATCACTCACGCCCTGATTCATACATGGCTGGATGAAAGCATGCTACTTTGGGCTAATTATAACAAGGAGAACACTTCATAGTCTGGAAGCGTACCGAAAGTGTGACTTTGATTAAAGGACTTTGAGTAAATCTGGGCTGCTGAAAGAACAAGTACCAGCTTGTCTGTAATTTTAAATAATCAAATGAACTTTCAAAGCTATTTTACCAGCCAGAATTTAAAGCAGCATTCCATGCACATTCTCCTTCACTAAGAGTGAACGAAGAAAAAATCTAAAATGCCGGACAAAAGGAAAAATTGTTTAACAGCTTGTTTGAACCCATACATTTTCTCCATAAAGGAGCTGGTTTTGAATTTGGAAAAAGTAAAAGGTTAAGAAAAGTACTACAGGGTAGGTGGGAATTATTGAAATTATGCTTTATGAACTATACTTAAAGAAAAACATATCTTAATTTGGTAACTGAAAGGTGTGAATAACAAATAACTTTCAAAGCCATTAGCTCTAGAAGCAGGGCATTGCATTTATTTAGATCTGTTATTTAAATCTAAATTATACACTATATCTCTAGCAAACACATTTCCAAATGCTTTTGCTCATCATCACACTCAAATGAGCAATGCTGCCCTTTATTTGACAAGATAAGGCAGAGAATACTTCCTGCCTTGATGGCCTAGATAGATATTTTTGTGTGTGGCAATCGCTATCAATCTCCACAGCCCTTAAGCCATGCACACTTCAAACGAGAGCGCTACATGGGGTTTGTCATTGTGGGAGCACAGAGGATATTTAGGCCCTGGGGTGAAGGTTGCCTCTCTAGAAGTAAAAGAATAACCAAGATGCTCATTCGCTTCAGGCATCTTAACATTTTCTTCGGATCCAAAGATCCCAGCATCCCAACATTCCATGCATATATACACGATGTGGGCGAGTTGTTTTTTTGTTTTTTTTACATCCTTGGTGAGACTTCAAATTTAAGGTGATGTTTTTTAAACAAATCAAGCAACTAAATAAAGCAAGTCTACTGTATAAAAAAAAAAAAAAAAAAAAAAAAAAAAAAAAGCTAAATCCGCCAGTTTTTTTTCTAAATAAGTTTTTTTTCGTATTTCTTCAGGATGTGCCACGCACTCTTTTCCATGCTTTTACAAATAAAGGAAACAAGACCTTTCAAGTTTTAAAAAGGATTTGAAAGCATCAAAGTGCTACATTTATACCAAGTTTTCTAAAGTTACATAAATTGTATTCATTATTCACTTTATTAATATTACTCTTTATTTAACAAAGTTCCCTTACTAACTACTGTGACAAGATCAGTCGATGATTTAACATCAGTCAGATTCTTGAATTAATCTTTTTTTTCTTCTTCATCAGATCAACCGATTCTTTGAAAAGATCTAAATCAAAAGCTTATTAATTTCATAATTTGTTTTAGCTAAAAAAAGTCCAATCCCTCTTCACTGCATTGCATGGAAAAGAGCAAACGGCACAATTTTATAAATATCTATTTTTCGATAGATATTTACATTTACAAAATACATATTTTAAGTGATTACTGTAATTGCCACGAGAAAATATTCCTACTTCTTAAATTACACATTTGTTCCAATTGGCAAAAAGAACCTCTCTTGCAGAATTCTACCTCCTTCGTTCTGAGAAGAATGCATCTTTTCAAGATGATGCCTCTACTCCTCCTCGTGTCTCTTAGGTACTGAACACAATCAGACTCAGTCCTGCTGCAGCTCACAGCACTGACTCTAGGGATATCCCAATACCCCTCTCTAAATCTCCATTTCAGCACAGCATACTACACATAAAAAACACGCTCAAGCTCACTAGAGGTACCTCTTTGCTTTCGATAACCAGCACTGATGATGACCCCCAACTACTGAAAACACGAATTACACGTTTCACTTAAAAGCATATGCCTGGTTACCGCACATCTACTGTAATTTAGAAAAAGGACACCTGCAGTGGAAAAATATCCTCCAGACCCTGGCAGGATTTACCATAGTGCCCTCTAGTGAGTTTACCACATAATACAGTTCAAATTTAAGATGATTTTGCCTAATGTAGGGCACAAGAGACGCTGCATGCGTAAGCAACACTAGCTTAAACAACACCTTTTATGAGAACATGTATATTTAAATGCAACACCTCTAGGTGCTACCACACGTTCAGTCAGATTTCTGTGCTGACTAAATCCGTGAGGGATAAATAACCATTAATTAGAGTCTCAGAATGTGACCTTGAGAACAGCTTATACTGTAGAAACTTTTACCATGTAGCGTTCCTGCAAAGAAAAATATCTAACTGATCTAACTGGTACAACTTTAATAATAATATTTTTAAAAGAAAAGTTTGTAACAAATGTACCGGTAAATAATTATAAGATAAATATACGGTATACCGGAGATGTCTCCATATAAAACAAATGTCCCGTAACTATATTCAGTGTAGTAGGTTCAAACGTTCAAATGGCCTGCACTTTCCCCTTTTTCAATTAACAAGGAAAACAAGGCATAGAAAACCATCTCCATAAAAAAAATAACAGAAATCAAATCATCTTGTTGTAGTAAATATTTCATGAATGTACTAGTACTTTTTCCTCACCCCACATGCTGTGCACTTCTATTAGAATAGCTAAATAAAGGGACGATTAACATCTGTGAATTAAAAAAAAAAAAAAAAAAAAAAAAAACGGCTTTCGTTTGGTAATACAGTACCAGCGGACTGTTGTCATGTGGATGCACTAAATGCATGTTGGCCTGGAGCGCGTTGGCTGGGTGCAGTGGCTTGGCAACTGTTAATATGACAAGCCAGCGACTCGGCTGACATAGAGGAGCAATGAAAAATGGATACACAATCTGTTTGTCGCTGGCAGAGTTCCACTGGTCCCTTGCTTCCCTCATCTCCGTGGGGACACCTACATCCTTCTCTATGGCATGCTGAGAACTTGGTTTGAAAATAATAATAATAATGAAGAAGAAACCGTGAATTCAGTGGAAGATCAGCTATGTATGATATTCAACATAGCTGATCTTCCACTGAATTCACGGTTTCTTCTATCAAGCATATACTACCAGAATCGTGTAGTCGACTCACTGGGGACAAGGAAGAGATTCTATTAGGGTGACCTCTGACCTGAGTTTTCCCCAGCCAGCTGGAATCCCAGAGAGGGTAATCAGTGAAGAAACGTGGATCCGATGTGTCCAAGCATCTTTCAATCACCCAGTGAGGATGTAATGGGGTGACACGAGTAGGGTTGTCACCTTTCTTGTCAAAAAGGAAAGTATAGACACTGTCGCTATAGACACCTTCATCTCGCACTACCAAAACATCACTCCTGTGACATCCTTACAACAGAGGATTGTGGCAAAGTATGGCCAACCTTATGGGATATTATCGTGTTTGTAAAAAAAAAAAAAAAAAAAAAAAAAAAAAAAAAAAAACATTAAAAAGGTAACAATGTCCACTATCAGCTGGTTGCTTATTAGCATTATTAACATAGGCTGTTTATTATTGCTTAAAGAGTAACCTTAACTTAGCAACTACCTTATTAACTATTTATAGGTAGCAATTTCCAACTATGTTTCCATCCATCTATATCTTTATGCGCATTTTAGAATATTGCTTAAAAATACTGGATGGAAATACGATGTGCATCAATTCTAAAAATAAGTATAAAAACTGTGCGCAAATGAGTTGGATACACATTAACTGCAATGGAAACACATACCAAATAAATTCCACCATGCGCATCAAAAAAGTTATGCGACTTTGACTAACCAGCGGACCGATTTTATTGCACAGCATCTGGAATGTTGTCTTGTTTGTTCGAAATGACTGAGCCAAGTCTCGGCACTTTGAAGTATTTATTTAAAAAAAAAAATTATCTTACACGACTGCATTGCCAAACAGCATTCATCCACCTCCGAAAGCAATGACAGCATTTATTGTGTTTCATCTGCTCGCTTTAAGGCACACGTAATTTATCATATATATTCAGTGGCTCTTCCTACTTTTCTTAGTGATATCTAGTGGCAGTTAATCAAGAAGTGATTTTGGTATCTTCGAATCTAGATTGAAGGCATATTTCTTCGGGCCACGCACCGACATAATCCTTCTCATAAACTTGTACTAAAAATACATTTGATAGAAACGGTTACATGATAATCGTTTTCTGCTATGAACTAACATTCTGCTTTCTTGAAAACATGGTGTTGGCTAACCACATGCATACACACAAATGATACCATAGCTGTGTATTACAGCCATATTGATATGGACTTTGATACAATCATCTCTGGCTGATGACATACTTTCTAATAGTAATTGCTAAGCAGTCAAACTGTAGCCTCTGGCTATTTGCATCAAATGGACAGTCGATGTTGACAGCATTTTAACTGCTAAATTTAAAAATCTTGCTTTTATTACTGTATTCTTATTGCTTGGTACAATTATTCAGTCTAATGCATGAACTGAGGTGCTCGTGTGGCCGTGGTAAATTAAATGCATGTATAGGTTATCGTTTATTTATTAACTTTGATGTTTCATTTTTACATTCATTTGTAGACAAGCTGTTGATGCTGCATAGTTAAACGTGATTGTAAATTTGATTGAATTTTAATTGAATGGCAAGCAACCTGTAAAAAAGAAGCTACAGAAGCCGTTTTCTTTGTGAAGGAAATGTATATAGTACCAGTGTGAGAAATAAATGAAAATCTCATTTTCAGCTGGTAGGTCAACTTGGTTTTTGAAATAAGGTGGCTGATCAAACAGCTATAGCAGTTAATTTACATCAATTACTTTAGTGCTCTGTGTATATTAATGCCTGTTCTGCTGATTCAGTCTGAGTGGGGGAAAAATAAGCTGCTGATTTTATGTCAGTGTTTCTCCTTCGAGGTATAAAGTCATTGGTGGAGGCCAATTACACACACACACACACACACACACACATATATACACGTACGTGCCTTCGTTTCTGTCAGGTCAAACCATACATAGCCTCTGTTCTCTAACGCTGTTACGACTTGACAAGACAGACAGGCATCAGACAAAAGGTCAGAGCCTTGGGCCAGCAGACAGCTGAGTGGAAGTGATGTGTCCCGCAGGTGGCTTTGAAAGAAACTCCCCCACAGAATCTCTTAAACAGCCTAAGACCAACTGCTCACACTGGTCCACAAACAGACCGGTCAACAACACTCAAGCAGGCTCCCTGCAGGTCCCAAACTTTACAGAGGAGCCTGAGAATACCTGGAGAAACTTATTCATTAGCATTCCTGGTCCTCTTAAAGGCAGTTGCTCAGTTGGTGTGTGACCCCTCAGAACTACACAACCTGCCTGCTGCCGTCTTTCATCATGAGCGCTGCACAAATGAGAGTATCGCTTGCCGCAATGGTACTAGGAATGCTGTCACCACTGGGGTTTATTTTAAGATATTGTGCAAAAGGACTAAGCTATTTGGCATCATATTTTAAAATAACACAGTTACAAATAATCTTATTGAAACAAATTTAAACAGTTAAATATTGCATTGAGACATCTCTAATTTTTAGTGCCGACAAATGATTAATCAAATCCAAAATAAGTTTTTTTATTTACATAATGTGTGTGTGTGTGTGTGTTGTGTATATTTATTTAGTATATAGAAATACACACACATGCAGAATATATTTAGAAAACATTATACAATATAATTATATTACATGTATATAATTATATTCAAATAATTTACATCATATATAAATATTAAATGTAATTTTTTTATTAAATATATACATGCATGTGTTTATGTATATATACACATATTAAACATACATAGTACAATTTTTTTTTTGGTGTGAAGCATTGCAATTAATTGTTTGACAGTGCTAACTAATTACATAAAAGTTAATTGCTAAGATTCATTTTACGAAGACATTAATACATTTTACATTTATTATACATTTTTATTATTAATTTTCTATTTAATAATTAACATACCTTCGTTATTTAACAGAAATATGGCTCTTTCAATGTAAGAATGCATGTGCGATTTTTCATGTTTTATTGTCCATCATGTGAAAATTTTACATTCAGAACCTTAAAAAAATAATCAATAAGGCAAGACCACAACCAAATCAATAGTGGGTCAATAGATCATATGTTTGATCCACTGGGGAAAATGGCACCAGGGAGTCAAACTGTTTTTATTATGCTTCTCTGATTCAAACGGTATTGCAGAGCCAGACAGAATGTCTCTCTAGTGCTCAGCTATGGTCTGTCATTACATATGCTGGCAAATGCTACACTCTTCAACCAAGATTTATACCCAAACTCACATCACACAGACATGGACATTCAATCCCCCCACCCCACACACACACACACACACACACACACACACAACCACCTGCGTAAACAGATGTTTCACAGCAAGAGAACTGGTGCAATTCCAAAAAGTTATTTTTGAAAATTTCCACTCACAAACATCAACATTTAGTCAAGGACAATTGAATCGCTCTCACTAAACAAACCGCAATTACCACAAAAGTGTGTAATCGCAGAAGGATCAAAAAAAAAGATATTTCAGTGAATTCATTTCCATTGCGCTTTGAGGCTTTTGCAGAGCCTGAGGGTCAAGGCTGAAAGCTGAAATTGGTTTAATTCACACAAATAACTGAACATTTATGAGAAATGTCAATGATTCACATTGGACGCATTCCAAACGTCCACAAATCGGAACAGTAGGAAAACATGTTGCGTCAAACTGACATTACTTTGCTATGAAGGTCGTAAAAGGGGAAGAGATAACTTCATGATGTTGAAAACATTATACCGTTATCTGGAAGCTGTATCCTGTGCACTTCTCTTTATCTGAGATCTGTGGCCACGGCTAAATAAAGAGGTAAGTATACTGATGACATTGCCCGGGGCTGATCTGAGGAGGCTCTCCTTATCAGAACACTGCATATCTGATCGTTGTTTCTGGCTTCTGGAAAACCACAAAAATAAATATATAAATAAAAATTGAGATATTATGTTTCTTAGATATTCTCGTGGGTGGACAAGGAGTACAACAGAAAATACATTTATTTAGGGTAAAACTAGGTTCGGATCTTCTATATATTAGTTTAAGGATGAATTATTCAGGTAAACACTATAGGGATGCAACCCAAATATGTTCTGATAGTTAGAAGAATATCTACAAAGAATGAGTTGCAAACACCGGAAGCAGCATTTGTTAGCTTTGCTGTAGTACCGAATTCATTAGACAAACTGTGAAAACTAGGTAATAGCACATTTCATGCAGTCTCTTCGATTCAAACCCATGACCTTGAAGATGTTATTACCATGCGCTATTGTTTAAAGCCGTATTTTGAATGTCGTAGTCTACCCAGATATATTCATTCTTCATGGACGGCTCATATACACACACAACATTTGACCTTATTGCATATAGTTGTGATGATGTCACAGGCACTAAGCCTTTAGACATGATCGAAATGGTAATAATGTGGTACATTTAATTGTAAATAATTTTAACAATAGGTAACGCTAATAGTGCAAACGGCATTGAACACTGTGAATAAGGAATAATCTCTAATGAGGCTAATTTACATACAAAGGAGGGCTGAAAAGAGTAACAATAAAAGTAAATACTCATGGCACATAGCTCTGTGTAGATATCTCCTGGTTAAACTGGATTTTAGGTTGTAATCGAATGCAATAAATTAACGGATACTGAAGGGACGCAAGTATTTAGTGAATTTACTCTTCAGACTTCACTAATTTACATCTACGTAGAATAATAATGAAGCAGTTGCACATTGTCAGGGTCATAGCTGGTGCAGAACTAGTAGAGGCCAGCATGAATTATGGGACGTTTGCCTGCATGTGGCATGCATTTGGAGCCTGTGTGTCACCTTCTTCCTTAATAACTCCCACGACCTGGAGAGTCACTTTGGTAATCCTCTGATAAATCAGTGTTAAATGTCACACGCCTTACAAGCAGAGGGTGGTTGAGAGTGTCTGTGATTTCTAATGGCCCACAATGCACTATTACACCTCCTCAACCACTCCAGACTTGTCGCAAAAATTTACTTTAAACTGTTTTTTTTGGGAGGCTGCAAACACTTTGTTTCAGGGCTCACACTGAGGCTCATTCGTGCTATGGCTCCAGAGATAAAGCTTTGAAAAAGTTCATTACTTAAAATAGCTGTTCCCCTGCCAGGCTGCCAGCCATCAAGATATGAAGGAAATCAACTGCACTGTTGGGCCAGAGATGTGAGGAAATGTGAGAGGGTGGGCTTATTATCTAATTTAATAAGAGCAGAAAGGCACTAACCAATCATTTCGGTTCTCTCTGGTTATTTGTGCATCACTGTAAAAAAGATTTTGATTCTTTCAGAGCAATTTCACCAAATTGGTCCAAATGCTCCATTCCTCACACACACACACAAAGACTTTTCCTATTAGCATAGCACTTTTAGTCTTGTTTCTGCCCATCAAATGTACTTTTTGGATTAGTGTTAAAAATGAAAAACCTTTCGGTTGCTGTGGTTAACAGTCCCCTTGACTCACACCATCAGCACTGTCTCAACCCACGGTTCATCTGAAAGGGAGAGAAAGACGAGTGCTGACATGCTAGCTTGAAAATTGCCAGTTTTGAGTGCGTGTTTCCCAAATGCATAGTTAGCCAACTACGGTCATAAGCTCGGTCAAAAAAAGTGCTTATGTTTTTCGGACACAGTCATGATTTATTAGTTAATATTGTTTGGCAAACACACCTATGACTGAAGAATTTAAGTGGTTTAATGCTTCAAATAATTATTGAAGATACTAACTAGCTGTGCACGCCCATATATTTCTTGGGTTAAGAACATGTTTAGTTATATTCCTACTTATTTTATATTGTGCATTTTTCGGAAACCGCATTGTTTCTGTAGCCTATGCTTTATATAGAGAAATGATAAAAAGCCACTTCTTTCCAATTAGTTTTAATAATTACTTAATTCAAATGGTGTGCAATAGGCCTGGCTGAAATATGACAACTGAAGCTTCTCAAGAAGTTTGACTCACAGGTGATCTAACCAATCGTAATGCTGAATTTGCCCTTTTTCTCCAGCAACAAACTAGGCTAGAGAGGTTAACCTTGGTGAGTCTTTCCGCGGTTGACACCTACTGGTTTTCATTCATGTTTATTTCATGCTATATCTAGTAAAGAAGAGATAATTGGTTCGTGTAATGCTTAACCTGAGGCCCTACAATGTTCTGTAAAAAAAAATAAAAAATAAAAAAAAGGTATTCATTGTTTGAACATCGGCGATACCAAAAAGATGGGTTTGATTGCCAAGAAATGCGTGATAAAAATGTACATTTTGAATGCATTGGGAGTTACTTGGGTGACTGCGACATGCATAAATATTTATGTCAGGTGGTCTCTTCCTTTCAAAGTGGGTGGTTCATGGTTAGAATAAATCGCAATGACAACAGGGTTGAGTTTTGGTCGAGAAACCATTGCAACCATTAACCAAACCTTAAAGGATTACTCAAACCAGAATAAAAAATTGTCATTAATCATTTACCTCCGTTCTAAACCTGTAAAAGCTTTGTTTGTCCTTGGAACCCAATTTAAAGTATTTTAGATGAAAACCGGGAGGCTTGTGACCGTCCCCTTAACTGGCAAACAATTACCACTGTCAAGGTCAAGAAAAGTATGAAAGACATTGTCAAACACGAAAAGCATTCTTGTAAATTGATGACATTACAGTTGAACCACTGATGGCAGATGAACTATTCTTACAATGTCTTCACCCGTGATGAGTACAAGCACCATTTGCAATTGTGCCTAGTAAGATATTGTAAGGCAATATTCTTAGCCTTACAATATCTTACTACAAGCATGTGTGGTAAAAACCGGTTTAAATGTCTTTGAACTTTGGCTTGCACTTCTGTAACTAAATTTGAATGTAAAGTGTCAGTTATGGTTATATTAGCCATGCCCCAAACTCACCAAAGTTTTAAGGGTGCTTGAGAGGCTCAATGACTTGCATTCTCATAATGCCATCATAATGACATTTATGCAATATTGCAATTTAACTTCACGAAAACACAATTTGCCAAGCATAACCATAATTGTATTATAATACGTCCATCGCAATAAACATGCATGCAAATACCTTAATTATATTAGTTTTGCTCTGACCAAAGCGCAGATGTTTCCCTCCATTCTACGTCACTAAACCCTATCACAACTCGCTGCCACCACTGTTTGCTCCTTACAGGAGATATAACCACGAACGGCATACATTTAATACTTAACAATAGGTTGGACATAAAAGATTTTCACCTTTTAAATCAATTTGTTTGATAGGAATGTTTTTCCACGACCAGCAAAGACTACATTTGTTTGCCCTCGCCAGAACCCTAAAAAAGTGTCAGAATGCACTCAGAAGCTTGTGTTTACCACCAAGACAAGAGAACGTTGCAGACCGCTGTTATTTCACAGCTGACTACACTTAGGAAAGGATCAAACCTGCTAGGTGAAAACGAGCGAAAGCCACAGCCGTGAAGCATAATTCAGCTGTCCATTTGAGTTTAACTCCACCTTTAACTCGAGGAGACCAGCATTCTATTTTTCCAGGAATTGACAATGGGAAGAGGTTACAGTGCTACTTATTAGATGGCTGTTGTAGCACACAGTTATTAATATTGATTTCCTCCTCAGGGAATATCAATTTTGTTCTGCCGCTGCATATGTATCGTAATGATGGGCCTTAGCCTTCAGAGAAAGGCTTGTTGCAGAGTCAGCAAACTGCAAGAAAACAAAGACGTACTCATATAAACAAGATAATGTCGCAGCACAATCATCTAGCTCAACGCGCGCACACACACACACACCCACCACTTGTGACAAATTCACACCGGCCATATCTGAGTGTTTCCTTATTGCATTTCCTCTTCACACGCAATCATTTGCAACAGCAAACATGCAATTATTGATACTTCTGTCACACAATAATAGCATTGTTCTGTCTCGAGAATGGGACATGTTGACATCCAATTGTATCATTATTCAATCCCCACGGTGTTTCCCGACAGAAGCAATGCAGGCAGCAGCAATTCTTAAAGTTGGGTGCAATATTCCCAAGATGGTGTGCAGTGCTATTTATTCAAAATCATTCAATCATAATGTCATGGGTGTTATAGTATGCGTATTTCTCGAGGTTTCCAGTCTGTGTTAGAATGAGAGGTATTCCATATTTTCCTTACCAATGAGGGCAGTTTATCTCACTTTATGAAAGTCATTCTGAGGGGAGAATTTTATCATATGGAGGAAAGGTGATAACTGCTCGGGGGGGCTGGAGGTTATAAATGTGGTATTTTTTGACACTTATAGCTATGCATGTACCTGTGTGTATAAAGTGATGATAAAGTGAGATTATATTCCACTTTTATTGCAATTGCAAAAAAAAACAAACAAAAAAAAACAAAAACGTATGGCTAGCGCACCCAGAAATGCCAAACGCCTGCTTTTGTTTTGCATTTGTGAGTCTGACAGAACTGAAGACTGAATTCACAGTCAAATTCCAGCAATCCAGTTAAACTTGTATTTTCAAATCACTGTTCATCTATTTCAGCACAAATAATTGCTTTTAACAGGCTCACAGATTGTAAGTTTTTTGGTTTTTTTCATGCTTCTTGCTTCATACAACTTCTAGCTTCATACAAAAAAAAAAAAAAAAAAAAAAAAAAAGTGCCGAAAAGGATTTCAAGTTTGAGTTTTCCTTGTGGTCAGTAAACTGCCACAATAATGGTCTGATGGCTTACAGTTCAAAAAATAAATTATTATAAATTAGAATGGTAATCATATTTTTTACAATATATTAATATTCTTATTTGATCATTTACTGTGTATTATTACATAGCAAATGTCAGCTCAAGTGGAACAACATTTATTTAATCGGTTCATGATTATTAAAAGAAGTCTAAGTTAGTTCTTGTAAAGAATTAAAGATTTAATAGAACTTACGAACTAACAGTAAAAATTTACTTATTCCTTTTGTGAATAAAGTGCTAAAAGACCTAAAATAAGATGTGCTTTCAGCAGCTGCGACTACTTTAATTACAAGAATTTATATAAATGCATGCCCATCCAGAAGATTGGCAAAAAAAAACAAACTATTCTGAACATTTCAGAAAGTTATCAGATTCTTATTTTAGCTCACTAAAACAACTTTAAGGTTTCTGTATAAATCTGATTAAGATGCATTGAGATGCGTCTTAACATGCCCTTGTGACCTCACCCACAGTTTTTATGAGTGACTGTATTCCTCATTTTAGAGTGATATAATGATTTCTAAAAGCAGCCCTTTTGTTCTGTATCATCAATGACTGGCACCCCACCAGCAATGCTAATATGACTTGAGTTGCATTGATTAATGGATGATTGCATATATAAATTCAATTTGGCCGAGTCCCAAAACAGATTCTATTCCCTAGTGTCTGCATTGGGTTTGTCACTGTCCTCCAACAAGAGAAAAATCAGCTTCAACATGGAAGCTCAAAATAAATTCAAGGGCCAGTGATTAAATTGTGTGAGGAAGATTTTTTTTCTGTTACATCTTACTATGTAAAACATTTGCAACTGCTTAAATTAAAGTACTGCAATTAAATTGTCTCGTCTTTTACAAGGACAAACACAAAACACAATTTGGTGAACAGGCAGTTTCTCCAATCCTGTTGGATGCACAAAAGTTTTAAAGACTAACAGTAAATGTGTCAAGTGGACAAATGCAAAGTCTACAAGTTTGAGTGTCTTTCACAATGCTCTGCCTTTCTGGGATGTCAGGATTAAAATGATGAATCTGACCCAAGACGACAGCCCCATCGCTGTCTTCACAGAGACTTAGTTGGACCCCTCCTTTAGCAGGCTCCTAAATCTGACCTCAGGACCCTACATCTAAACAGTCCTAGATGAAGAATGCGTATCCAGAGTTTAGCTCTATCAATTTCGTCCAGTAATTAAGAGTGTGTGTCAACAGGAGATAAAGAGCACTATTAGAGAGACCCGAACAGTGGGAAAACGCACTTCTTTTTCATGAGATTTTAGGCTAATCTCGTTTTACTGGAACTGTTCTTCCCCCGCACTCACCTTTGATGTGTAAATTAGGCCAGAATCGAAGAAATAAACACAGGCACAAGCCAAAGGAAAATGGAAGCTTTGGCAGAGCAGATTTTTTTTTTGGAAAAACAAATGGCACGAGTACAGAATTTCTGCTTCATCATGATAGAATGTTACTTAAAAGAGATGACTTTCAGCACTAGCACAATGCAGCATGAGTATGTCTCCCAGTGCCACCTCCAGGAAATGTTTTATTGGCCGGCCAGATGAGGCTTATGTTGCACAATAAAACCATTATTCTATCATGAGAATAAAAGCGTGCTGATGTGCATCTACAGGTGGTGTTGATCTGAAAACAGAAGTTACACAAACTAGGCTTTACCTTGTCAATTCATTAAAGGGATAATCCACCCCAACATGAAAATTCTGTCATTAAAGCTTTGTTCTTCTTAGAAACACACTTTTAGATATTTTGATGAAAACCAGGACGACTGTGGCTGTCCCATTGACTTCCAAACAATTGCCACTGTCAAGGTGCAAAAAAGTATGAAAGACGTGGTCTGAATGCTCCGTCTGCCATCAGTGATTCTACTATTATGAAGCTACGAGAATATTTTCTGTTTGGAAAAAAAACCAAAATAATAATTTTATTCAACAGTTAGGCATGTAACATTTGGCCATTAAGTCTAACACAGAACTGCGTATATGTTATATGCGTCCACCGGATGCTGTCCAAAATGGCGCTAGTTATGTTACATACCGTATCGTTGAATAAAACCGTTATCTTTGTTTAAGAGTAACCCTTTAACTACCATCATTTATTTGTCTACACATTATCACATATGAACAATGACCAAAATTTGCACGTCTCAAATAGTTCTCTCATTTTTTTTTTCTGTTTTTCACTTCAGAAATGGTTTGAGATAATCTACACACTTTTTTTCTAAACAGCTGATTAAAGTATGCATATTGTATTGTTAAAAAGGTTTTCAAAAGGCTTTTTCCAGGACAAAATGATTTGCAGTGAGATTTGGAGTTATTTTAACCATCTTTCCATGCCACTGAGCTTCCTCCTATCGGCCAACTATTTACCAAAGTCAATTGTTACCGTTTCTGCGCCAACTCTATAAAAATTATTAAATTATCCTTATTTCCTCAAGCCGCGGTTTGAATATTAAGAAGCTGAATGAATGTGGGGTAAATAAAGCCGTCAAAATATTTTGACTTCTCGCCTTTGCAGTCTCGCCGCATTGTTATATCGCCTGCTCTTCCCCGCTTGAAAAAAGGATCTGAGACGAGCTGTTGGCGCTGCAGCCTGAAATATAAATGTGACAAAATAAATTATAAATTGACACTACCGCGAAGTCTGTTTCAGGAGTCAGGCGGTTTTGGTTCAGAGGAAACCGAGTTATCTTTTTTGACACGAATATACATGCTCGCCATGATCCGTGCTCCAAAAACAATGTGTTATCGCTTGAGGTTTGTCTGCATTTAATTTTAACATCAGTACCTGCTTGCGACTTTAGTCTGCCTGTCAGAGACTACATAGCTGGGCTCAGAGCGAACACGGCAGCTTTGTCACTAGTGGGAATAAGCTGTGCACATCTTTGGCTGCAGGACTGCTTTTTTTTCAAAGATGAAGGTCCCAAAGAGTCTGTCCCAGGAAACAGTGTCCCTGCATCTGCTTCCTCAGTATGGTTTGCTACTTCTTACCAGCTGGAACGCCCTTGAAGTTACTTCTGAGACCGTTTCCTCACCTCACCCTGTGAATGTCTTTAAGACGATACTGATCCCCAAGTACGACTTGATAGCATTGGCAGCTCCTTGACACACTTCAGTCATAGGTCTCTTGGAATTCTTCTACTTACCAGCCAATAATGTATGGGGATTATAACATTTTCACACTTTTAGTTTTATCGAATATGGGCTATTTTCTGATGTCAACATTTTTTTTAGATATGTTTAAGTATGTCAAAATTTGGTTGAAATAATGTAATATTGTCATTCAGCGTAACACAATACTTATGTTAAAAAATGTAAACAACATGCTTATTATGACTTTATACTCACGTATATAAAAAAATAAGGAAGCATATTACATTTTATTGTGTTTTAAATTAGTAAAAAAAAAAAATCTTACTGGCAAAAGGGAAAATCTAGGATAATGGCAAATAATAAAAAATAAAACATAAAATTACGACTAATTAGTATTTAAGGTGAAAGGTGTCATTTAATGGGTCATAAATAGATTTTTGTTTTAAATTTGCCTGACAAGATTGTTAAACCAAATGACACCTTAGTGAATAAATTTAGTAAATCAGTGTGATATTTCTATTTGCCTCAGAAAAAACAAATTAAGTAATTAATTCAAACAAAAACAATTATAAAATTTGACCCACAGACCAATCTTCATATATTTATATTTATATATCCCCCAACAGCATCCGGTAGGTGGTAGAAACCATTTCTAGCACTCAAACTATGGTGCAAAACCTTTTCTACTTTATGTTATTTATTCATTACTGCAAAAGATCCACTGTATTTTCCTCCTGTCATTCGGTTGGAAAACGCAGTGAGTGTACAATGGATGGAAAGGATAATGCATTTACCTCTGCAGTGCTTGTATCTTCTCTGCTGTGATTCCCTGAACAATCTTCTCCAGCACATCTGTGTCTGCACTTGGCTCTACCTTTACTTGCTCCTTGCTGAAGGCGTATCGTCCAGTGAGCAGTCCCAGAGCAAACACTCCCACTCCCGCTAACAAGTACTTGGCGAAGCAGGTCCCATTCCGTCTCTGGCCCTTGGGTACCGACCGGCTGAAACGAGAAACGTAATTAGGGTCCTCCTGGAGACGCTCGAAACGTCCGTGGGGGGAGACGGAGGGTTGAATTGGTTCCAGGTCTGGGTCCATGCCTCCGCCGGATGAGCTGCTCACAGGTTGATGCTCCACACACTCCAGCTGGAAACGGTCCAGACCCGGTTCCTCCAGCTCCTTCTCCATGTCCCATTCCAGTTCCAGGGAAGCCGTGTGAAGCTCCTCGTTCTCCAGATCTCGCACTCGGAGAGAACTGTGGCCAGCGCGTACTTTCCTATACGCCATGTCTGTTACTGCAAAAGCAAAATATACATCGTAAAAACAATTTTTTTAAGTGAATATCTTAAAATGATTAAGCTGCTAGAGCTGCATGATCAATTTTGCATGATCAGCCTTTATTTGAAAAATATGGTGACATTTTAAAATAGGTAACACTTGAGGGAAGTAGTTAATATTAACTATGACTTTCCTTCAATAAATCCTTAATTTGCTGCTTATTAGTAGTTAGTAAGGTAGTTGTAAAGTTTAGGTTTTGGGTAGGATTAGGGATGTAGAATAAGGTCATGTAGAATAAGGCATTAATAAGTGCTTAATTAGTATTAATGGCTAATATTCTATTAATATGCATGCTAATAAGCAACTATATATATATATAAAAAAATTATTTTATTTATTTTTTGAGTCTTTACTGTCATCGATTGAAGGCATCTCACTAAATATAGGCATTTTATTTATTATTCCTTTATTTTCTTTATATACACTTTAAAACCACAAACTTTCAAAGCACAATAAACCCTTCACTTCCACGGTTGTTATTAGAGAGTGTTTTGTGCCAGTTGGACACACATCACTCTCTACACAGACAACGAACGCTCTCAGGGAGAGATGTACAAGCTGCTAAAAAAGGTCATTAAGGGTGATGACTTGGTTGGTTCAAATTCATAAAAGAGAAGCCAGTGTCTCAGAGTACCATCAAATTTAACTATCCCTTTAACAGACACCGCCATCAAACTCAAAACAGCCCAATCGATAATGACAAAACTCCAAACCGCCCAGAAATTTCAGACCACACACACAGGGCCATTATCCAGTCAAACCGAGTTCCTGAAATAGGTCGCCTTTAAAAAATTACAGAGAGAAATATCTGCTGTCGGCACTAGGCGCTGCAAAGGCAGCTGGAGAAACCTTTGATAGTCACACTTAAAATAGTCATTTAGAGGTGGAGAGAAATCTGCTCTGATAGAGGGAAATAACTTTGCAACTACTAAACATTACCATTCGACACACGTTTCACTGAAAATGGCGCCGCCGAGGATTTTGCATCACATTTTGCACATTCACTCTGAGCATTTTCGCTCCCCCTGTCTCTTTATATCATTTGGAGTACAGAATTGTTCTGTTCTCACTCTTTTATAGGAATGAAGGGACATGAGTGATTTTTTTTATGCTTTCACTTTTAAATAGGCCCCACAGAATGCGAGAAGGTGGAAATGATGTGCTGTTGTCTCTCAACATTAATCTTCAGTGCCCCACAAAACTTCCATTATTGCGGGCCGCCATTCCAGAGGAGCGATCAGCTTCATTTACACTCTGACCCCGGCAATGATATGGGTTGTCAAACTCTCAGGACAGCGCTAACCCTCATCTTCTCTCCACTCCTCGTACACCCGCGCCTTCGGTTCTTTGCTCACAGACTGACAGCTGACGTTCAATCACCAGAAACATCAGTAATTTAACGCCTTTCGACTACCCAACAGAGCCATCAATTAAAGTAGAGGGGAATACACCATCTTTGGCTTTTCCCCAGTGATTGATGTTGCCGTGAAAGAGCTTCTTCCCATGCCGTGCTTCAACTCTAAACCAGCACCTCATGGGTCAATAACATGGTGCTCATTTTTGGAGCGTTAACAAATTTGATTACATTGATTACAAAGACAAAACCAATGCGCATGCATCAATGTGGGGAAAAAGTGGTTAAAATTAGATGCTCAAAGACAAAAAAAATATTAAAAAGAAACAAAAGTCTTCTGAACATTCTTATTTGTTTGAGTTTCATTGTCTAATCATTTTTAATAGAGCAGGTTCTCATGAGTCTTTTGGAAATCTAGCTGAAAAGTTGGATAACCAAATAATTTTGTTCGAACACTCATTCTATTTGTTTAAGTCTGATTTATGCTAGGACCACTGTTACTCTGTGAACTACAACCAATGGATAGAAAAAAACCTTGTGTTTCTGGATTTATCCCATCAATATTTATGAAACCCGTCAAAACAGCATTTATGTTTCCCTGGAATAGGTATAGACAGGCTGAGTAGATCATGTCACCCCCAGTGGTGGAAGGCCCAGGTACTGCTTGGGGCAGCCGGGAGAGCATACAGGGGAAAGCAAGAGTAATGGCACCTATCAGAAGATGCCAGAAGTTTCTTGGCCTTACTCCCACAAGAATCCTCCAGCATGGATTGTGTCCTCTCCATAACAACCCCTAATATACCATGGATACCTCATGGATGTCACAAGCTGTTAGACCTACAGCAAATTGCCCATACAGAGCACAATACATCGAGTTAAAATAATCTGCTGCAGCGGGAGAGAGAAACAGCCAAAGACTGATATACAGTACCTGTCGAATAGGATTTCAAAATAAATCGCCAAGCATTTTAAAAATCAATGAAAAAGGAATCCTACAAAGTTATTTTTAGATCTAAAATAATGTTTTACATCACATGCAGATAATACTCCCACAAGCATGAATTAATTTAATTAAACATGATCACGGACAATATTAAATCATTAATCATACAATTAATGAATACATTCCCTCTTGTATTCTGGTTCTTGCATTTCACCTAATGCTTGCCATATATATTTTGTCAATTTCTTTTTCATCATTTATCTCTTAAAAAGATGCGGGAACTATCTTACAGTTTTTCTTCAAGTAAATTTAGCTCGCTGAAGTTCAGACACTTTACCTGTACATTTATTAAGAATTTCCCATGTCGGCTGGTAATTTAAATTAATAGATTGCATGCGTATTAATTAAACGACAAAATGAGATGCTATGGTGCAGCAGACGGTGCTGACTTTCTTGTTCTTTGCAGGGGGTAAAGATGAGGAAAAGTATGTACAGGAAATGAGAAGAGAGACATCTCAGTGTTGTCCCGCTTACCTGTCATCACTTGTGACATGACCTTGTCAGTTACCCTAGTTAGAAGGCATAAAACCAGCTGTCAATCATGTCACAAAGAGAGACAAGCATGGGTCTAAAATAATAAGTTTGCAGGTACAGTAATAAAAACAGATATCTTCCATCCTCACACGGCACCTCACAAATCACTTCAGTTACAAAAAGTCTGATCGCAGAAATATTTTAGAAATCACCATAGTTTGCGCAGAGATACCCCAGATTTCAAATTCTGACAGTTTTATAAGGACCATGGGTTTTACAATGTCAGAGCAGATGGATTTGATTTCTGAAGCTTCCCAGAGCTAGACATGCCAAAGCTTACAGAGATGTGTCGTCATTACCCTACAAAGACGATTCTGAATTCATACACGGTGAAACTCAACCTAAACCTGAGGCAGAAATAGGCCATGCCACTGAAAGCATCACCGGGCCCAAGAAACCATAGAAAAAGCACCATTTTAATACGACAGATGAATAAAATATGCATCCTCGGGGGTACATGCTACATGTCAAGCAGGTCTCATTCACATTAAAATCTAAAATATATAGGCATTTCCAGGAGGTCAGACAAGTCCACAGTGATACAGGAGCAGATGTGTTTTCTCTGAACCATGAGGTGAATGTTAGGGATTAAATATTGCTTTACTGACGATTCCCTCCAGCAATTTCTGTTAAGACAACACTTATGCATGTTTTATGTTCGTCCCATAAGGGAAAATTGAAAAAAAAAAAACATTCAGAGAAATCAGTTGAAATTAGTTATTATTTGAAGTACTGAGGGGAATTTTCTAATACATACCAGAAAAGAAAGCTGATCAAAACAAATCCTCCTGGCAGGTATTCACGAATAAAGCGTGGATCCAGAACACAAGCATTATTATATTTCACATAGACACTTGAAACAGAAAATTGTTTTATACATACTTGTTCAGATATGCAAACACTTTATTGATGTATAAATTCTCTGAGATTAATGAATATTGGAAAATGTAGATTTTTTTTTGTATTTATAGTAAATTAGCATAAATACATATGCTCAAACGCATCCATTTATTAAATGCATTTAATGTGTACTCTGTGTTATTTTACAAACGTTGATCATAAGCATGATCATAAGCGTTTCACTTCAATAACCCATAATTATTGCAGCGATATGATGATAATTAAATAACAGAAAAATTCCAAGTAATTTACTTACATTTATCAGTTATTTTATTAGAACTGGGTTTAATTTACAAACATGCATTTTTAATAAGGTCTTAGAAAGTCCATCTATTTTATATAATTACTTGCTTGATTAATTTTCCAGAAAACAATTGCATTTTATAATTTTATAGTTTTTTATAGTTTTGTTTTTTATTTATAAATTTGTAATTAAATAAAAATGTTAATAATTACTATATGAAGCTAGCATACCGGACAAAACACTTTTTAAGCAACTTTGCTTCACCCAACTTAGTTACAAAAATTCACATTCCTATATAGGCTACATTGCTACCAGCGTAAAGAGAAATTGTAAACATAAGATTAAAAAAAAAACATTTGCATAAAAAGTGTAAAAAAAATATCTTATATGGGAGATACATTGATGTGCATGCTTCTATGTGCTTCAATTTACGCTGTAATGAGTTTGTAAACTAATGCAGTGTGTGAGAAATTATCATGCATGATGTTACAAAAAAGTTTCTATTCTGTTTTTATTTGAGCTCCATCAAATAAGGCATGTTACACCTAGGAACATTGTATTTGTTTAGCAGAAGGGCTGCTATCAATACATCATATTTTTGTGTTAATATTTGTATTGTGTGCTAACTTTACCCGTTAACAGAGCACAGCTTTTTGTACCTCATTGCTTATACAGTATGTGTTCATCTCATATTTACAATATAGCTGCTGTCAAAACTTTTGATATTGTGTTTTACGGTCTACGAAAATATGCATGTAAATGCAACGCATACTGGGATCACCTTAAAAAAAAATCCACTAAAAGATAAAACTGGTGTTGTTGCATTACTCTGTTTAAAATGAGGCAAAGCACCAGTGAAACTAATGCTGCCCAGCGGTAAGTCTGTGAATAAGGCATAATTTGTGCATTAAGATCAATGCTCACAGGTAAGAAGAATATACCGAAGCAATGAGGATAAGCCAAATCAAAAAGACAAATCACTTGTTGCAAAAACACATCGGCCCCCAAGCATCCAATCAATTACACACGTCCATTACGTTCTCTGCGAAGAAGAGGAAACAGACAGGAAGCATTCTTCTGAACGGCTCCAAAGCAGAATCAGGGTTATTGAGGACATCGATCACACTAAACTACACACAGAGATATTGTATCTGCCCATATTGGCTGAAAAGCTGGATCGGATACATTTGCTAAAAAGACAGGCAATCCAGCTTGTACCATTTCAAATGGATTATGGCTAGCACTCAGATCATTAAAGCCAGAATTAGGCTGACAATCGTTTATTAAAGTTCTATGAAATGCAGAAAAAGAGGGAGGCACTGCGCAGCTAATGCCGTGGAAACTAACAAACATCCTGTTTTGTAGGTGTAAATCAATAGTACGGTAAACTGGAGCATAAAGCACAACCTCTATCTAAGACCAGGTGATCCTGAGACTCAAAGTTTTTCCATTTTCTCCCATAGGTGCCTATTATAAACAGAGATTTAAACTGGGAATTTGAGAAGATGCACTTATGGACTTACGGTTTTAAAGGATGTTGCCGGTGGAAAGTGTTCTTTGAAAAACAAACAGTAAAAAGCCATTGTTTAGCTAATTAGTATCATGGGGGCACAAAAAGACAAGAGCTGGGTTTTCAAACACCTCTTTCGGCTAGGGCCGAGAATTCGCCCTCAGAAATGACAACATGTGCACACAACTTCAAAGAAAAGATTAAAAGTATTTAGTCTGTGTTTATCTGGTACGGTGCAATTGCTAAACAGAATAATTTATCAAGGCAAAGAAATGTACAATGTAAACTGAAAAAAATGAAATAAAATCTCCAAAAGCCTTTGGCTGTCTCGTTTGAAGTGCTCAAGGCCAGTGCATCAACAGAGAGGCAAAGCATGTGTAGTGTGCTGGTTAACCCTATTTCTTGGAAACCACAGGCTAGTGCAGGACTAATTGTGTTTGTGTTGTGATGTGATGCGATGCATTGTCCTTTTCAGAGAGTGTGTATCGATTCTGTGCTTATGTGTTTCTACACATGAAAAACGTGAACTTGCATCAATCGTTAACGAACTTAGAACTGGAATTTAAATGAATACAGATATTTAGTTTTCATAACTGCACCCTAAATTTGCAGAGAGAGGAAAGTTACACACACACACACACATATGTATGTATATATATATATATATATATATATATATATATATATATATATATATATATATATATATATATATATATATATATATATACACACACACACACACACACATATATATACATATACACTCATGTACGTGTGTATATATATATACACATGTACACGTACATCTCCCCACTCAAATACACATTGCAAACATGCATGTGTCCAAATGTTTAAACATTACTACCTGATCTCATGGCATGAACGTACCTGAATGCACTTTTTAGTGCGATACGAAATATGTACCAATAAGTACATATCACTGCAGTTTACAAAAGAAATGAACAGTTGAGACAGTCAAACTCCAACATATTTCATTCCTTTTCATCACAAATTTACATTTACTTTTGGTTAATAAAGTGTAATTTTCACACAATTACTTGAATATCATGCAACTTCAAAACAAAAGTAATTTTGTAATAAAAGTAATAAAAGAGATTTGAAAACTGATGCTTTTTAAACGTTAGCATCTCACATATCCAGCTTCATATCTATGGGTACACTTAGGTAGGCAGGTAGGTTTGTTCGGTAGCTCATGGAGTACAGAGATGTACCTATATTAACAATAAAAATGTGCCAGGGTTATAAAATATAGACCTATATTTTAGTACATCAGTGGACATTTCTCTTTGAAACTGCGGCAAAAAATGCTGTTATACAAAAAATGCACAGAGGTACGTATTTTTTTAAACCTGGTTGAAATATTACCACAGGTCTACAATCAAGTAGAGTGATCTCTGGATGTAAGCAGTGTGTGTCTAGATATCAGAGAACACAAACCGCCATCCGACCTAATTTGTGGAATGACAAACTCAAGCATGTTTGACCAAACAATCAAAACGGCGACCTTGAATCCCATTTAATCTTAAGGTCTTACTCCCGGCTCAGTCATCCGCCAAAGAACACACTGCGGTCGCCTCTCACCGTGATTTACGGAGTCTTTGATCTTTGTCGTTTGTGACAAATTGACACTGGCACATTAAATGGCAATACAAAACGTGAACATGAATTGTGTCATCCCTGAGAAGAAGCTAGTCCGCATGTACGGTTTATTATTTCCAATACCTTCATTAAGTCAGTATCAGCCTATAAGCAGACTGCACAATAACAAAGGCTGGATGTCTAATTTGGCATCTGTGCCTTGTTTATAACACAAATTTGGTTCAAATGTTGATTCGTATAACCAGAAGGCAAAAATGAAGACAAACAGAGGAGTCTTCCATAGTTTAACCCAATCCTGTCCAATTCGGCAACTGATATCATCTCTAAATATTTAATAATCATAGACCAGTGATCAAAGAGGACAGCACTTTCATAGCCTACATCCCCCGAGGCCTTGCATCTTATCAAGTTCCTCTTCTTTAAAGTCACTCAGAGCCAAGGAGAGGGTGTCTATATATAGACAAAACCATGCCGCTGTTCCTGTGTACACAGATCAGTCATTATCTTCCCATACTGTCACAAACAGAAGTCACCTTTTGGTGCAAACGAGGTCCTTCCTATCTGTAACAAACTGATGGATGGACACAGAGTCTGTCAAACATCACTGGCAAACAAATGCAGAAATAATGAAGGGGCTTTTGATTCAGTAAGACCAACCTCTAAGGATTTTTTTTATTTATATATATAAAATGGGTTTTTTTTTTTTTATTACAACAAAAAGATATACTCTCTGGCAATCACACTCAAAGACAGAGATGACACACAGGCTGTTGACTCTGCTGTGATGTGTTGGGTAGGTGTAATTGGCCGTCATCTCACGGTACTCACCGGTGACTGGTGTTTCAGGGGTCTGATGAAGAGATCGAGTAAACTCATGTGTCTTCCAGTCAGAGGATACAGTAAGTGTCCCAGAATTGTCTGAGGCTATCCAGAGGAGGTGAGACAGCCTGTCCAAACATATCAATGTCTTTCAAACATCTTATGTATATTTATGCTCATTTCATTTATTTATTTTCTTTTATGTAAAGAAATTTATTTAAACACAGCTATTTGGGAAATAAACATCTGGACATGAAATAATTATTTTATTAAATATTTTATTATCCTACTTAAGAGATCACCCATGCTGTAGATCTTTGATCCAAATAGTTTTTAATAGTTAAATCCAAGTTTTATTATTATTATTATTATAATTTTTTTTCTGGATTATGATTCTGAATTGCATTTTATTGCATTGTATTTTTTTCTCAAGATTCACAGATCATATTATGTTTTAAGTTTTAGAAGTAACTACTTCTAATTTATCCATCCAAAATGTGGCAAATTTCATGACCTGGAAATCATAGTATGTCATCGTGGAAGAGTCAATATACAGTTAATATACAGTTTAGCTCTTGTTACGCAAAACTAGTTTGCTGCTAACTGCCATATTTGACCAGTCAGAATCAAATATGAGAAAATACATCTTCAAAAAAGGAGAAGAAAAAAAAAAAAAAAAAAAAAGTTTCCTTAAGTGTAAATGTGCTTGTTACTGGCTCAGTACACTTGCTATTCTCTTTAATGGTCCAAAATGTATTGGTACAAGTGTTGTGCCACTCTAAACTGGATGAGACCTAATAGAAGCCTAAGTCAAAAAACATATAGTCATGGCTTTGGTCATGGGCATTTAGATTCAAGTTATTACAGCAGTTCACGCTAAAATGTAAATGATATAATTCATCCCGTTCATCTTTTTGAGTCATTCAGGTCTCTGTCTTGGCTCAACCTATTCAGATATTGACTGCAATGCTGATTTGTGCCTTAGCTATCTCTCAGGATTGATATTAGTTCTTTAAACAGTGTTTCAAATGTTCCACCAGTAGTGCAACATAGGATTATCTAAAAAAATTCACTTTGAGAGCTGCATGTTTACCCTAGGAGTTGCAACCTATAACAAAAAAAAAACACCCACTTAAATAGACTGAACAGTTTATTTATATTTCAAAAATGTACTCTTAAATATGTTCAAGGCCATTTGGCAATGTGAGGAGGCTGGCGTCCCTAGCCATCTGGTTAGTGGGCACCCTCCCCCAACCCCTTCTACTCTTGCCCTGTGTTACAGACCCCTGCGTTTCAATCCACTTCAGTGCTCCAGCTACCTGGCAGCCATCTCCCTCAGACCTTGCCAACAGATGGCTCTGCAGCAGGTAATAATGACCCAAGACAAACTCTTAAATTGATTATGCCATCGTTAGGGCATAAATACAAAGTATCGGCCCTGCAGAGTGGAAAGATGGCTCCGAGTCAACAGGCACTCACATCAGAGGCAGATACTGATTCTGAAGTGCACAAGATGGGAGGGGGAACAAAGGAAGATGAACGCAGACTGATTGACCTAGCTTACAACGGTCTCATTAAGTAACCCAGTAAGGGAATAATTAGTAATTCTAATCAAAATTCTAAACTTCCAGGAAAAAAAAAATGGCGGCTCTCTGAAGAGCCAATAAGTGCCTCTTGCCCCTCATTGAGGTTCTACTTGGTTACAAATCTGGGCTTGTAGCCAAAGGTTTATTAATTTGAACCCAACAAGGAGCAACCCAAGGTTTCTCCAGGGGGATTGAACTGTAGGTTACTTTGGGGGAAAAGTCAGTTACCATGACCATTTCATGTCCAATGCTGCTCCTGGAGGGCCATTATATGTATATCCTGCAGAAATTATGCAAACACACTGGATACAGCAAGGTCTTCAAGCTACTCTGCAGGACACTAGCTTTCAAGGAACGGGATTCGACACCCCTGGACTACTTGAAGCTAGCAAAAGACTGGTTTATTTGCTACTAAGCAACGATATGTCCAATATTCTCACTCCATTTCCTAGCAAAGAGGCTCACTTGGTAAAAAATGTCACTTAAAAACAAGGCATACAGCTCTTCACTCCAAAGAATTGTCAATAGGCTTCAGTATTTGCATAACTACTCTGTATTACGAAAAAAATGACAAATACTTTGCGGTATGAGAGGGCCCTGTAGGAAACAGACAGCTTTTCTTTATCACTCCTCTAAAGCCTCTCGTGTCACAGCTCTCTCACTATTCATACTCTTAGAGATGGAGAATGATACAGGGGACGGTCATATTTCAGAGCACTAAACATGTCTTTAATCACGGGGAGAGTCCTTCTGCTTGGAAAGCCATGATTTGAAGCTTCAGTGTCAGGTGCAGTAAGAGCTGATAGCTCCTCTCTGGGTGAAGAGTGTCGGATCATTTAGAGAAATCTATATTCTCTGGCCATTTATTTTGCTGCAGGAATGAAGCATTTCCCCAGAGGGAGAAAGAGAGAGCTCTCTCAGCAAATAGTCCCCTTGCAGCCACTACCTGCGTATGAACCACCTTGGAGTATTTATCTCCTTCTGCAGGAATTGTTTGCATGGGTGTCATGCGTAACCTGACAACATAACCTTTAGCACATATCTCTTGTTCGCCTGTAAAATCTAGTGAACATTTTAAGTTGCGTTGGTCAATATGCCTTTTTAGACATTTAGTGACTCCAACTGCCGTGGATGTAGCATCATGCAAAACCAAACGCTTTCAAGTTGCTTGCTACAAGTTGTACTGTAGATATCCTAAACTAGCAATAATCTAAAGTTAATCTATTCTGCCATGGAAACTGTCCAGTGACAAAGATAGTTGATTCGACAATTCATGTGATATCTAAATAAGTTGTTCTGCTAGAAGAACCGCTCAATGTAAAATAAACCAGATTTTATTAGGCTGCTCACCTGATTTAACTGTTCATCTCAAGGGAGTGCATATGATTTTAAAAATATGTGTGACCCTGGACAACAAAACATAAGCCGAATAAATAATCATTTCAATTAGTCCAAATTAAGTTCTCAGCAATGCATATTATTAATCAATTTAAGTTTTGAAATACTTATAGTAGTAAATTTTCAAAATAGCTTTTGTAAAAAAACAAAAATAGCTTTTTTGGCTAAAGTAATATTCTATGCAAAAAAATTTTTTAGTGAGGACAAAATCACTGAGTGCACCTTTCGAAAGACAATAGAAAACAAAAAAGGACATGTCGTAAAGATAAAAAAAGCTTTTTGTGAGAGAAAATCTCTTATTGCCTTCAACCCTGAGCACAGGGATGTTCTCCTATCAGTTCCAAGGTTCTCTTTGAAATTCAGCGGTAGGGGTCATCTCAAGTGGCCTTTCCCACTACGGTCTCTGTCTGTAAAATGCAGTTTCTTATTTTACTTCGACTTTCCCTAACCACAAAACTTTGTGCCTTGGTGAGCTTCTCACTTTCATACTAGATATATTCACCAACAATAACAAGAAAATATCAGCAAGGCGCCATTTCCCCTTTATTAATTAATCCTGACAAACACTTAATATCTATCTTTTTTCTTAATTCCCCCAAGGTCTAAACACGATACTAGGGTGGCAATGAACCCATGTTGTGCAAATGAAAGACGGCAGTGGGAATAAAGAGCTGCCATGGGGCTCCACTGACCTTGCGTTTATTCAGAAGTACATAATGCAATAATCACCTCCACACGTGTGATAGATTTTAGCCACCTCGCTCCATTAATCATCAGCCACGGATGGGAATAAATTGAATTAGCACTACGAAAAGCTCACTTCTCTCAACTGTAAGCAATAAAAAACAATTAGGGCTAGTGCGTTTGAAAATGAGCTTGAATCTAACGCAGTTGATTAACAGATTAATAAGTATTTGATCTCGGCAACCAACAGCTACTTGTTTGATGTATCGACACAGCTGTTTTATAATTAACCTCTACACTGTGGTTAATGTGGATGTGATGAATAACATAGCTTTTACAATGTTCTAATGTACAGATATGATGTAATTAGAGATTACTTGTCACTTATTATAAAAAATATTATAGCATGAATTAATGTTTCTTTCCTTTAAAACAGGAGCAGACATTACAGCGGAGTAACATGCTCAAAGTTCAAAGATAGGAGCCACATTTAACTAATAATTACAAAAACGAAATGGACATCGCCTAACATTGTTGATATCGTTTCAGACCCAAAGCTTTTGCATTTGAAAATAGAGAGCATCCATCTCAATGAACTGTGAACATAGAGAGAAAACCATAGTATTTAATTTCATGGCTCCTTAGCTTTCATACAGTTAATTTTCCCAGTACCTTGCCATGTATATCCTTGCTCTTTGTGTGGAATTTCAAATGAAATTATGAGAAATTTAAGGAACACCAAGAGACAAGTTAATTTTGCAGGAGACAAGAATAGTAGGGTTTGGTCCTTTTTTTTTTTACGTCACAATACAATCCCTAAGCGATAGGCTTCCCTGCTAAGGTTTTGCAGTGCAGAGTTTAGGTTAGTAAAAATTTTCTCTGAATCTAGCACCAAGATGACTACAGATTGTTTAATCTGTTTGTGATAATATCATCGCAAGTGGAACAAAGTTGGAACTGCAAGCTGCGCATTTTCAGACATGATAATGAGATCCCAGATGCAGAACTTTTTACAGCAGGAGAAAGAAATGACCGTGCTCTAAAGACTGTTTCAGCGAGAAAATGAAAAAAAAGAAACCTATAAAAAAAGGTGCAGATGATAATAAAAGCAATAAATACAGAAGTCATGCACACTATATCTTCCGGCCACAAACCACATGCATTACTGAGTTCAATCTTTGGATATTAAAATGTTTTGCAGACGGACAGTTGAGCTATTAGCTGATTTTCTGTCAACCATACCAATCAGGGCATGACAATTTCTCCATAACGAGATTGAAATAAGAACTGTTTATTAGTTTGAACGCATTCAATTCGCATTTCTAATATACATGTTTTTTAAATACCAAAGTACTGACAGGCTAAACAAATGTAAATGTCAGGTTGCAGATGCCTTAAAAGGATAGTTCATGGAAAAGTTACTCACGCTCATGTTGCTCCAAACATTATTATTAGCACGCTGCTACCTTCTTTGTTGCTTAGAGTCCAAATACTGCAAATGAAGCATGCAAGTTCTATGTACAAGACAGGCAAGGAGTTGTGGCTCTGCATGTGGGGGGGAAAGCCCTCTATAATGTACTTTTTAGGTAATCTACATGTCTCAAAAAAGGTGCTGGGGTCGCAGGAGGGAGGGTTATAAATTGGTTCGCTATCTCCAGGCTGCGATGCTCAAATGGGTCACTGAAAGAGACCAGAGCTTAGTGTGGCAGCAGTAGGAGGTTTGAAATGGTGTACATGCCGGTCTACAGCAAAAAGGCCAGTGTATACTGTACTGCAGCGCTGCAGTCTCGGGGTAGATTGCTATCTGAGGTGAACGCCCCAGGTATGGGAAAAGTGGAGCGTGATGTTTATAATACCTGACTGAAGCAGCCGTGGCTAAGAGACTTTCACGGTTGTCTGCCTACAGCTGAGACTTCACGTCTGATATTCAACGTCGGCCTGATGCCGAAAAGTTGAGAAGTTAAAAAAAACGGCTGGCTGACTAGATAGTTTGACAAAAAAAAAAAAAAAAAAGTCTTGAAATGACTTTCATTACATGGACAAAAACAGGATTTGCTACTGTTTTACACATAATAAAAGTAAGGCATACTAATGCTGTACATCGATATATCGCAAAGATTTGAGCTGTCTGTATCGATACTGTGGCATGTGCAGCAATGAACCACGCTTAATTTGAATAGAAGACTTAAAATGGGGTAGAAGAGTGCAAGGTACTAACAAATAATATAACAAGGTTTAATATGGCTACAGAGGTTGCCTAATATAAAGAGACATAATCCCTGAAACACAGCTTCCCAAGGAATTATCTGCTAAGTGTGTTACTTATGTTTCTCGACCTGACAACCATGTGTACACGCGCTCTCTCCACAGAAAACATCAGTAAACCTTGCAGTTTAGCGATCTCCACTTCAAAATTCTGTTCTTAGAAAAGTGTATATGTGTATGTATGAATGACCACAGTTTTGTCGAGTTTCACTATTGGTACCAGCTGAGAAAAATAATGTAGCTCTTGAGCCATTAAGCTATTTTATTGATAAAATTGCAGGGCACCTCTAAAAAAAAATGCTGAATGTTGCCAAGTTTATTAGAATGAGTACATTGTTATTTATGGACCTGATATTCTGGTATTATTGGTCAGAATAATGATATTCTGATATTATTGGTCAGAAACTTAATCAATGCTATCAAAAAAGTAGCATATAACACAAATGCAGAGGTTTGTAGAACAAGTATGTTACAGAAAAAGAAATTGCAAACACTAGCCATTAACAAGCCTATGCTATTGCATTATGTACTGTAGTTAAATTTTCATAAAAGTCATGCTTGTGATTAACAACATTCTTAAGAGCACCAGACAAAACTATCATCTCCGGTACATATATGCAATATATAGCAATAGTTATTAATAAAACTATAACTGTAATAAACTGTAATAGGCCTATGTATTGTTGCATTAATAATAAAGAACTGATAAAATGATACACCCCTGACCTATAGTAATAGTGCAATATGATATACTGTAGAGAAAACATCATTTTGTAGAACTATACGATGCTCAAAAAAAAAAATGCAAGGATTTTTATTTTTTAATGAAAAATCCTTTTAACGGCATAGTTATTGGACAATTCGGTCCTTTGTGATTTGGGTGATACGCTTTATGCTTTCTTGCAGTGTCAAACGGCTACAAAACCCAACACATCTAGCGATACCTACAGTTCTGTGGGATCAGATAAACATCTTTAAGTCGTATATCTCATTCCTCAGATCTAGAAGTGGCATGCACTTGACATTTAGTGGTGATAAGTCAAGTGCAGCATTTACGAGAGCTCAAAAATAGCATCTAACCAGCTTCCGTGGTGGTTCATGTGTTGTATTACAGCCGCCATTAAATACATGTTGTTAATCACGCATCAACACAGCACTATGTTTATTACCAATCACGAACAAATATCTTGGCGCCTCCACTGTTGTGATTTAAATATTCCCCTTATTAACTTTATAGACAAAAGTAATTGCTCACTCGATAGAGTTTTGCTGACTCAGAAGAAGAAGACAGGGACCACTGCTTCACACCAGGGAACTCCTAACTGCAAACAATCAATTAACTGTCCAGGGATTGTGAGGAGAACTGAAGGGAGAGATGGGCTGTTTGAAAAAACTTTGAGAATATTTTTCCCTTTCTGTGTAGCTGCCTAAAATTAAGAGCAATACCTAAAATTGTGCAAAAAATTCATTGGTTTTGTATTGGAGATAGTAACTAGTCAATAACCAATACAATTAACGTCGTCTTTAATATATATATATATATATATATATATATATATATATATATATATATATATATATATATATATATATATATATATATATATATATATACATACTCTACTTGTTTTGTAGCGTTAGGCTAACCGAGACTTGTAATAGTGCTTGCATGTTGTTGCTCTTTTGTTGGTTTCGATTGCTTTCTCTGTCTTTGTTTGAAATGTCTTTGGATAAAAGCGCCTGCTAATTGACTAAAATGTATATGTAAATACAGCAACCGAAGACTGAACAAGTAAAAGATTGATTGGGAAAAGAATGAGCATGGCATATACAAGCAAGCTTCACTTTCATGAAGATAATATCATTTATGGTCCAGCGTACAAACAGCAGGAAAAAAAAAAACATGTGCAAGGACAGACAATAATTTAATGCTGAGTAGAAGAGAGTATTTAGACAGAATTTGTATAAAGAAAGCTCAAGACGCATGGCAGTGAAATTAAAAGCATTTTTTAACTAGAGTGGCACGCGACATGTGAGTGCAGTGGATAAAAACGTCTAGACGGTGCGTGTTTACTTAGAAAAACTATAGAAAACCAGCAAAAATGTTCTGTGTAAATGTCAAGAACTTGATTAGTCTTTAAGTTAACTTGACCTTCAGAACTTGATTAGTCCTGTTAGTTACCGAGCATTTAGTCTAATTTACTCATTCTTACCTAGTCTTCCAAAAAGTCTGGAGAAAGCTAACCCTTAGCATCTCTGTTAGCATCTCAATGACAGTTGCTCATCAAGCGCGAATTAAAAATGCGACACTTGCTCCATGCCTCAGAGCTTTTTTTTTAGCTAATAAACTGAGCCGTGAATATCCTATGACTAATGACAAAGCTAAGCTCTAAAATGAATCAAGCATGGGTATACAGTGTCATTAAACACTACTGATATACTGAGTACCATTTCAAAGTTTAGAGTCAGTAAGGTTATATGTTTTTTTTTTTATTCTTTTATGGACAAAAGATGGCTTGAATTGATCAAAAGTGCAATGTAAATATATTTGCATTGTTACAAATGCATTTCAAATACATTCCATTCATCCAAGAATCTGTAGCCATCTCATTTTTGACACATATATTAAGCAGCACTATGGTTTGCAACATGGACAGCCAATCAGCATATCTGGATGATTTCTAAAGGATCACATGACACTGAAGATTGGAGCAATGATGCTGAAATTTGTACAGTGCACCCTCTAATATCTTAAATAAGTGAGATGTATAGTGATAAGAATAAACACACAAGTAAACGGTCTAAAGTTAGCAGTTTGCATATATTCTCTTTCCTTCCTTCAAGCGGAGATTTTATCCTATTTCAAAAAACTCTACTGTCTAGTATATTTAGGCAAATCTCGCAAAATAATCCTGGGTCTGTATCATTCGTCTCACATTTTAATCTGCATTCCACTGGGATGAGAGCGCCGCAGTGCATCATGGGAGCTCATCTGTGTTTACCATCCCCTCAGACAGACCATTCACTTGGCAACCATCAGTCACTGTTAAACTCCACTGACTTTGTTCATAGAAGACTATGCACCAAAAGACAGAATGCAGCGAGTTTGAGACCTCTCTTCGGGAATAATGAGCGGCGTGTGGCATTTGAAGGCTGTGTGAAACGTTGTGAGGCTGGAGCTGTTGATAGATGGTGCGTGTGAAAGAAGTGTTGCTGCAGAGAAACAAAGACACTGTCGCTAAGTTCTGTTTCATGTTAACGTGTTACCTATGAGTCTGTCAAGGGATTATTATAATAGAGAGTGTCACTTCGGCTACGTTCACACTGTCAGTGTTTGAGACTGACAAGCGTTTTCTTTCTAACAGTGAGTCAGATGTGCCTGTCCCATTCGTACAGTAACATACAGTAGTGAACTGAATGCGGTATGTAACAATGACAAATTACTTTTTTTGGGTTTTTTTTTTTTTGGCCATGCAAATCTATTATTTCTTTAAAATGCACAAAAAAATAATACTTCCTTTTTAAAGCCATTTGGGGATGGTAAAAAAAATTTTTTGTCTCTTAGGCCCTGTAATTTAGCTTTGTAAACGTTTGCATGCCCCACATGCGGTCAAACCCAAGCAGATCGAGTCGTTTTTTTTAATTATTACTATTCATCACTTTCTCCGCAGTTTAAATATTCATCCTAAAGCGTCAAAAACCCAACCACAGCTTCTGCTGATCAAACAAAGGCAAAAAAAATGTATAAATAAAACACACAGGCGCAAGTGTTTAGGGAAGGTAAATGATGTTGACTGGAAACAAATACCTTATCTGGTACTGAATTCATCCATCATGATGGGCAGACAATACACAATGGGACATGACTGAGACAACAAAATTATGCGCAAGGAAAAAGAGGCCAAACTGAGAAAGAGACAGACAAAGGACAAACGCAATCCTGCTTTAAATCAATGTAAGACGTCAGTGAAGTGAGGAGCAGAGAAAGGAGAAAGTGTTTATGAAATGACTCAGGAAGAAAGTGTTTTGAGGATGGGGGTGGGGAGGGTAGGGGTTGGATCAGATCTTTGCTAGCTTTAATATTTCACTGTGCTGATAAGGAACCTGTCATATCTCCTTTTCTACCTTTCAGCAGCTGTTGCCATGACAATGGGTAGACGGCTGAGCCGCGTGTGTGTGCATATGTGTGTATTTCTGAAGTATTAGCCAAATGATGACTGGCAAAGACAATGACATCTGTGCAATATGGGGGAATGAGATACCAATTAATGTGTGATGAAAATGGATATGGAGGGGGGAAATTTTATATTTGGGATGAAGCTCACATCAAATAACGTATTACAGTATCTCACTCGCTTCCTAGACAAATGTTCTATCTGGCTATAAAAACAAGTCCGTAATTTTATGCAAATATTTCACAACCACAATCTCCAAAAATCACATTAGCTCTATTGGCGGTGTTTTTATAAAGTAGAAGCTAATAGTTTAATATCCAACTTAGAAGATATAAAGAGCTAAAGAAATACCTGAGATAAGAAGTCTTCAAAACCTTAAGCCTTATTCTGCAAATCAAATATTTGAAATAAATAAAGCTCATTCAAAAAAAAAAAAAAAAAAGATGGCCTGTTTTCCTATGTCCACATTTATCCACATTTCTTTAGAAGTACTTTGGTCTGTTTTCACATGTAAATGAGTCTCAATGGATTCCTTTCTTACAAATTTTAATTTTTAGTTAAACTATCTATTTGACTTGTATTGAACCCAAATTATACTGTAAGCACCAGAAAAGCCAATTGACCCAAAATGAAACTTCACTGAAGGCATCGTTTGTCCTGAGGTAACACATTCGATACTATACTTCTTCATATGGGAAATCTTTAGCACTTAAATCATTATTACCATGCCTCCGGCTGGCCGTAAGATGGACTTGACCTTGATTTGAATGCTTTAATTGCCTGCAGTTACTTTATTTTTATTTTTTTCCCCCTCACACCTGCTGGAACCCATTCACTAATTTCGTAAGCAGTGTAATTATTGCTAAATCTCGCTAGGAATTGATTCTCTTCGCTGCACTAAGCCACCAAACTTCGCTGTGCAGATAAAGAAAGCTCTTAACTCTGAGTCAAGTGTGAAGTCAAGGATAGCAAAAAGGAGTGGACAGATCTGAGGGAAGGGGAATCACTTCATTCATTATGTAGAACATCTTCCCTTCCGAACACAGAAGAACAATTCCTAGTAACATTCATATATTAGCAAAAAGGGATTGCTCGCTCGTACCGTTGGGTTATATAAAGCACTGTGGTCTCAAATGTTTGTTCGAAGGTCTGTTTTAATAAAACAGTGTAAAAACAAAAGCAAACAATGCAATCAAAATGTCAAATCGGCAGTAGTAACAAAATTCTATCATTTTTGCTCATACAAGAAGCTTCGGTGGGAAGGGCTAAACATATTCTTCTCTCTAATAAAAGGCAGCAATCTTTCTGTCTGTCTGTCTGCATTTTTATTACGTAGAGAACAATTCATCCAACGGACTTCACGCATGGTGCAGTGTTGCATTTTGGTGCAATATGGACACGCAACACGTTCACAATTAATACACACTTAATAAACTACAGAACAGAGAAAGCCGCAAGGGGCACGCATCACGCAGACAGGATGCTCCGAGAACGGAGAAAAGGGTAAGCTATTTAAAGAAAAAAAGAACGAAAAAGAAATGAACGAAAAAGAAATGAACGAAAAAGAAATGAACGAAGTTAAACGAACTGTAATAAATAAAGAACACGGTAATACTTTCAATAACAGAATTTTTATTTAACAAACAGTTGTTGCAATACCTTTAGGCAAATTATTGTTAGGAATACTGTTTTTTTTTTTTTAAGACTGCCATATTTGATCCAGATTAAGAACCGTTTCACGGGGATGCCAGATGTTCAGAGAAAAAAAAGAATAATTTACAAATCTCAAAAATGAAAATCGAATGTCAACCCACCGAACAAA
>NC_056709.1:16095154-16190154 GCF_018831695.1 Puntigrus tetrazona | reverse complement strand
ATTATCTTTGGCCATTCGAGCATCTGGCCAGAACCTGGCGGTGGTATGAGGAGTGGCGCTATCGTCTGGTTCCATTGCTGACCGGGCAGGCATTGGAGACGTACCTGGCTATGGACCAGGAACAGGCAGAGGTCTACACTGACCTGAAGGAAGCACTGTTGGAAAAATTTTAACTTTTCTCCAGAGACCTACTGTCACCACTTCCGATCATCTACTATCCCAGCTGGAGAGTCACCAACAGAGACTTACCACCGGCTAAAGAAGCTGTACAGACATTGGGTGCAACTGGAGGAGCACTCTAAAGAGGAGACAGGCCATCATCCTGGAGCAACTTCTTCGGGTGCTTCCCTACGACGCACGCACCTGGGTGAGAAAGCATGAGCCAAGGTCAGGACTGGAGGCAGCATGAGCTCAGCGTCAGGACTGGCAGGCTCAACAAAAGGTTGGCTCAGCTTGGTACATGTTGAATATCTGACTACACAGCAGTCAGGGTTTGGCTTTTACTGCCAAAGGGCTGAGAGTCCCAGAGTGTTAGCTGTGACTGTTAATGGACATAAACTGAAAGCACTCTTGGACACTGGAAGTTCTGTCAATGTTAAAAACATGCTTTGTAAATGTCAGTTATGTGAACACTACCTCTGTTCAGTATGTGCATGGGGATGTGAAGCAGTATATCCCCAAGCTGAGGTAACCGCAGAGGTACAGGAACAAATGTACTTAATGTTTCCATAGTTGACAATCTACCAGCTGATATGATTCTAGGTAGAGACTTACCAGTGCTTTATGAACCCTTGCAACCCACCAGCAAGGACTCTGAATGTTCTGTTGCCTCTGCAGATGTTGATTTGTCATGTCCTGTTTTCACTAGAGCTCAAGCCAGGGCCAGTGTACAGCCATTGACAGACTTGGATAGTAGTCTGTTGCAGGGTGGGACTAAAGGGTCTAAAAAGTCACGACACCATAGGTGGTTTGAGAAGTACCTGGGAACACCAGCCTCTGATCCCTCAGTAGAGGGTCTCGAAGTTAATGGCTGGAAGGTCCCAGGAAACATAACACAACTTTAAAGGAATAATGAAACTCTGAAACCTTTGTTTGTCAAAGCTGAGTGTGGCAAACATCAAATCTGTGCAATGAAGAATGAGCGCTTATAAATTCTGTTATATATGCGAACTAATGATATGACCCATTTAATTGGACCATCTTGTTGTCATCCTCTTGTTCTGTATCTTGCACACACTGTTCCATGGGCAGGTCACCTGGTCCAACAGGAAACATATGCACGCATTAGCTCACGCTTTTACTGACCCACACTATACACAGATGTACAAATACACTACATGTGCCATCTGCCAAAAGATTAGTGCTGTGTCCCTGTGCGTCAGAGCACCCCTGCAACCTCTCCCTGTCATCTCTGCACCTTTTTAGGCGAATCACCATGGACATTTTGGGGCCACTGGAAAAGAGCAGTGCTGGACATTGCTACATCCTGGTTGTGTGCGACTACGCCACAAGGTATCCTGAGGTCTTCCCACGCCGTTCAATCACCGCTCCCAAGATCATCCATACCCTGGTTCAACTTTTCTCCAGAGTCGGCATACCCGAGGAGATACTCGCAGACCAGGTAACGAACTTCACATCATGGTTGATGGGGCAGCTGAACAAGCAGTTGGGTATTACAGTCATCCAAACAACTCCCTACCACCCTAAGACGGATGGTCTGGTGGAGAGATTTAACTCTCAAGAACATGCTGCGGAAGTTTGTTGCAGACAAAGGACAAGACTGGGACAAGTGGCTACCATTTGTTCTCTTTGCTTACCGAGAGGTAACCCAAGAGTCAACGGGATTCTCACCATTTGAGCTTTCTATGGATGGCAAGTACAAGAACCCTTATACCTGCTAAGGAAAGGTTGGGTGGAGGAACTTGCATTCAAGATGGCAGAGAAGGGCATTGTGCAGTATGTGCTAGAAATTGGAGACCGTCTAGAGCTAGATACAGAGAACAAGCCAAAGAGAACCTACAAGAGAAGCGGAAAGCACAGAAAACATGGTATGACTAGCACGCCAGGCTACAGCGTTAAAGGATTGTATGTCAATTTATGTATGTAAAGAGGATTGAATTCAATGGTGGATAATTAGTGCCAAATACATATTTGGTATTTGTGTTTCTGTAACTGTTGGACTTGTGGAGTTGGAGTTTCGCCTATGTAAGTGGAGGCCAAACTTCAGGACAGGGCTTGTTTACCAAGTCAATGTGAGAGTGCTACTGCGTTGCCTCGAGCAATTCAAAACCCCCTTTATATATCGTGGATACATGTTTGTGACCTCTCTACATACATCACTGTCAGAGTATTTTTCTGGTTTATTTTCCCTTTTAGTTGTTTTGTTGCTACTATGGGTTTGTTCTTCATCGTTTTTGTGTGCACCTGTATATATCCTTCACTGTGGACAATCCTTCTGCACTGTAAATAAAACAGCATTTTAGACTGAAGTGCTGCTCGGCTTCATCACAATAATACTCGTTATTGTTATTAATTAAAAGAAATGTGTGTGTGTGTGTGTATATACCTTGGAATATTTGATTGATTAAATTATTGCTTGGTTGATTTAAAAATAACCACATGAAATGTAAAACCTTTCCTAAAGAAAATATGAATCCAAACATAAGTACAAAACTAACTTTTTTTTTTTTTTTTTTTTTTTTTTTTTTTAAACCTTAAATTGAGTATGGCACTATTGTCTAAAAAAAAATTATAAAATCAGTATTCTATTCGGACAAATTAACATTTGAATGCATATTTGCGTGTACATGATTAAGAAGCTCAGAAGCAAGCTTTCACACACACATGCATTCTTACATATTCATACTGCATATATCAGAATCTGTTCAAGCTTCGAAAATAAAATGTATGTGTTAAAACAACACTTTATATAAGAACATGTATAAACACCTACCACACTTGTGTTTAAGGGTGGGAAAAGGAGAGAATGGGTGTTTAAAATGTTAAAGATTAAATGGCATACAATGCTTAAACAAAAGGATGCTAAGAGGAAAACGAAAAAGCCAATCTCCCAAGGCTACATTTTTATTTCATAATGCATGTATGTCACAACCCATATGTCTGAATTAAATGATTCGAGCAATACATTAAAGATGATGACACAAATGCGTTCAGATATAACATATGTTGTTGTTTTCCTCCGTTTGGAATAGCTGAACCAAATGTTGAAGAAATGCCATAAAAACTCTAAAAACTGTCTCTTACCAAATCCCTGGCCAATCACTCCCATCCATTTCCTATATTTGCTATCTTGTGAATTTTTTATCAGTCGTATGTCTATGGCCCGAGCACAGCCAGGTGGAAAACCCCCGAGACCCTGCAACAAATGCAACTTCCTCGCACACTTGAGTGTTTAACTCATCCTGGCATCCCCACTCAAATCCCGCAGTGCCATGGTAAAGTGTGTTAAATGGAAGACACTAAAATTGTCTTCCAAAAAATGCTCTTACATATAATTAGCGGTATAAGTGGCATTTTTGACAGTGTCGATGTTGATACTTTGGAATGCAGGGTGACCGAGTGCTGATATAAAACAATTACATTTTAGAAATGTGAAATTATTTAAAAATTTTTATTCAAAATAAATCTGTAAAAAGAAACAAAATGTATTTTCACAAATATTTGAGAAAAATATTATTAAAAAGGAAGTAAATGCTGTAACTAACAGAGCAGTCAGTATTCTGGGTAGTTTTGAATTGAATTATACTGGTTTTCTGGCAGATATGTGTTTAGTGTTCTTTCACCTTCCGTCTGGAAAGAAAGATGCCTAGACGTCGAACCCTTCAGGAAAGAAGAATGCTGTCATATTTACATCTGCAACAATGAGTACTTATCAGGATCAACTAAACGCTGAATATTGAAAAGTAGGTCAAATAGTTAAAGTTTCTGGCATAGAATATAAAATAAATTGTTTCAAAAATGTACACACTGTTCTGTTACAAAGACTAAATACAATATAAATACAAAGATGGTTCACTCCTATACTTCTGAATGGGAGAAAGTGCACGGGATAGTCCTGCCTTTTTTATGAAAGAGCCAATTGTTAATTAGTTAAGTCATTGGAGCCGCTATAACTCAGATGCGAGTTTCTAAATTATAAGTGCATTGGCCGATCTAGCTTGAAAAAAAAAGCATATTTGAGCATAAGAAACAACATTCATGGACCAGTTCATTTCAAAATGTGTTGCTGATTTTAAATATGTAATTTAACCGTGAGTTCAACAAGCCGTTTTTGAGATTTCAGGATTCCCTCATGCATTTAGATAGAACTTGGTCTTGTTTTGCCCAGAGGCATTGAGAATATGGCAGCTGAGTGAACAGACTATTCTTGAAAGGGACTTTGTCTGTTATTGGGGGCGATATTTCAATGCGCCGAAATGTGAAGCTGAACGAAACAAACTGTGATTAGCTCTTAGACATTTTGGTTCTCATGGATGGGCCGTGGCCAATGAGCTCTACTATTCCAGAAGGTCTAGATACAGTATATGAGACTATTTGTGCTCAAGTGCTGTCATTTTCAGCATTGTCAAAAAAGTCCACATCGGCCATATATGATGCCGATATTTAAAAAAAAAAGACAAATGAAATATAAATAAATACAAATATCAGCAGCTACATATACTGCCATAGTAAATTAAGACTGTAAGTGAATTTAAATAGCCCAACTGTGCAGCTGCATCGCCTGCAGACCGTAAACGTCACAATTGGCAGTATCTTTTAATTGCTTTGAGCATTTGGCCTTACATCTATTCTACTTGTTAGGGATTTCCAATCTTAGATGTTTTCAGTGGTATGGTGCTGAAGCAGACTCTTTGTGACAAGCAGTAAATTACAAACATTAATCACGCAGAGTCATTACCAGGTTTCGCAAGGGGAAAAAAATTAAAAAAATCAACAAAAACTGTTTATTTCGCGAAAACCCCGCCGCCCCTTCCCACTTTGGGACCGTCCACAAATAAATGATATAATGCCAAAGATTGTGACAGAATTTAATGGACCCGATTCATATGTATTTCAGCGGCACTATAGTTTTTTTTAATAACCAATAAGCAAATGTATGCAAGTTCACATATTGTGCTGTAGTAACTCGTGTCGTAATGACTTGCTGAGTCTGATCATTTGCCCCGAACACCCGCTGCGCATATCACTCCATGAACAAACTGGGCTCTGCAGTCTTGCAGAAAACCGCCGTTATGATTTTATAATATAATTCACAGATGTTCAAACATTAATGGGAAACAAGAAGTGCTTGAAGTAGTTATATTTATAAGAAACACATTTAGCCCAAATTTTGTATAAAAATGTGGATATATATACAAATTTTAAGTAAAAGATAAGTACGTAAGATACATTTACGCAATAAAGAACATTAAGAACAAATAAAAATTAAATAAGTGAATAAACTGACACCAGACTAAAGGCCCCCTTAGACAGAAATTCTCGAATCATTTTTTTTTAAATAATAATTTCCTAGTTTTGCGCAAAATCAAATAATTGAATCAGATGTCGTACCTTATTTATTATAGCTGTAGTTTTGAAAGGTCTGTGGCACATTTCTTGAGCACTTACTTGTAATTTGATTGCATTTCTCAACTCATTCCGGATGCCAGTGGGGATGGGAATTGATTCTGGATAGCAAATCTATCTAAAGTGGAACTGACAATGATTATAAGTGAGATGCAGAGCAATTCGATTCCTAGTCATTTTTTGTGATATGGTACACGTTTCATCCCGACAGGATAAAACGTTCATGGATAATCTTTTGCTCCACCCACCCCTGATGCCAAATGTCAGTGAAAGACCGGTACACCCCAAGTTTGTGTTGTAGGGATAGAAATGTTACATTTAGTTAGGATAACTAAATTCAAAGATAACTGACCCAAAAGTTTCCCTTAAAAAGTTCAGCTAGCAGTGCAGAGGTCAACATCAGGAGCACAGGAACTGCTTTTATCTGCCTCCACATTTAGCCCACTCAACCAAACTTAGTCAACTTATATTAAAATATGTTCCTCTGCTCTCTTGCGTTCTAAGCATATTTTTGATACAGACTAGATGGATAGTATCAGTTTTATCCAGGGTTTGTAAACTGTTGCCATGCAAGGACGCAATTTTTATTTGGTTTAGGTTTAGGTTAGTTTAGTTATTTCTTTTATAAAAAAATAATTGTGACTTTTTTTTATAGCTTTATAGTTTATATCTCACATTTCTGAAAAAAATACTATGAAATGAAAGTTTGTCACTTTTTTTATTACTATTCATACAGCAAAAATCTGATTGAATAGAGAGATAGTTCATCACTACACTATTGTCGCAGTTTAATTTTTTTAGGGCCCTATGATTTCTGGCAATGCAGAAAACTCATATTTGAGATATAAAAATAGAATTTGGTTTAAAAAATTTTTAATATAATTTTATTAAATATAAAAATGTATTTCATGTGGCCCTGCAACTTTTACTAAAATGTTGCTAAATTGTACATTTCATTATTTCAATTTATTAGACGTGCTTTTTGATTGCGAGAATTTAATTTAACCATTAAAATGGAGTGTAGAAAATAATAATAGTAAAAATTAAATGGATTTCAGAGAGAGTTTTAAACATTTGAAAGATCATAAACCAATTAATATTCACGGGTTTGGTCTCCTCCATGTAGTGACATCACAACCTGCACATTCTTTGCCCCCTCTATAAAAAAACTTGTTTCGGTGTTTCTGGCCAACATGGTTTAGGACTATAGTCACCATCACTCCAAGCCTTACTAATGAAGACAAACCAGTTAGAGGAAGAAATTAAAATTTTAATTGCTGTCCTCAAGATCCCAATATGTTGCCTCTCACCCAGGGGTCTGCGATTAAGTGGGTAAACTGTATTCTGTATTGATGGCTCTGTGCTCTCGTGGATATTAATCCTTGCCATGTGCAAATCACCCGCATATTGTCATTTTGATGGCTCCACAAGGTGGATTATAATGCGTCTCCATATGGCTCGGCTTTGCCACATAACCGTGAATGGGAGCTTGTGAATTATAAATATTGTGGGCGAAATCAGCATGATTCAGTGCACCCTCGACAAAAGATACATTCAGGGTGCTAATTATTGCACTTAACGTACATGAGTGTGTCCTGCGGGATGGAGCGTCATGCGAAATTCATGGCCCCTGCAGATTTATGCTAATGGTAAGCGTGACATTGGGGACAATCAGACTATCGTTACACAGATTGATGGCCTCAGATTATTCTGTCACACATCAAACGGCACTTTCTTAGTCATGAAACCAGCAAAAACATCCATGAGTTTTCACTTCACCATCTCATTTGGGATTGGATGGTTACCATCGGATTCTAAAAGCGACATTTTACACTTGACTGTTAGCCATCTATTCTGAACAAATGCATTTCATGCATTACATGTATGCCAGTGAATTGTCATAGTATGTTTTATCAATGACTCCCATCAGTGAAGATGAGTATCTTAATAATGATAATGATTTAGGTTTTTAGTCTTGTTGATATTTTTAATGAGATTTCAGATTAAATGTCTTGTCTTATATATATATATATATATATATATTTTTTTTTTTTTTTTTTTTTTTAGTAATTTTAGCAATTTAGCTTAAAAATATTTTTTTAGTTATTACAAAGAAATTATAATAATTATTTTTGTAAACCTTTCATCTTTAAAACGTTATTACATTTTACATTATAATATATATATATATATATATATATATATATATATATATATATATATATATATATATATATATATATATATATATATATATATATATACAGTTTTAGTTTAAACTAATAATATATTGAAATTTTTTTGGATGCAAGTTAAAATTGAAATGAAATGTTACAACCTGTAACCGTGCCTTTTCTTAAACATGGTCAAAAGATCTTACATTTTAGAGACATACTAACCTTGACACACAGTCATTAGAGTCTGCAGGGGTCCTCTCTATGATATTATTTCCTGTTTTATGTTCTCTTTCTCTCTCATGAAAGGTCTGAATCATTCCTGCTTCATTCGTCCAATACTTGCTTGCTGTCAACAAGCCTTTTTGTAATATGACAGGCTTAGGGATAATGCCCAAGGAAGGAACGGCCGAAGACTGATGTCGGTTTATGTTGTGCTGTCAAACAGTGTCTTCCTGCTGAGAAGTGGACGCACCGTAGTCGAGGCTTAACGGAAGGGGGCAACGAAAAAGAAATCAATTTGCCAACATTTTAGTGACCCGCGCAGACAAGACACGCCACAATCACAAGTGAGCAAACTCCCTCCCGAGCGGCAAAACATGATCTGTCATCCCAAGCGAGTGCGTGATTCCAGATCAACACTCGACCTGACAAGAAAACATGCTAGAGTGCATCCTCCCAAATAAAAACAGCAGCTTTTGCTTTGGAGGGAAACCAAGTAGATCTTTTACAGATCCCTCGCAGCGCTTAGTGTTAAATTTGCCCACCACTGAAGGGCATCTTGAATAATTTCTGCTTTTCAGATGGACTAAGCGTACTCTTCATGCTTTGCTGGCTGCATGCTCTAGCATGCAATATCTAGGCAAGCTTCCTGGGTTGCATTTAAACACAAAGAGGCTCTCTAGGTTTTAAAGCCGATGCATCTTCAAGCTAAAAATTACACTCACTTGTGCGTTTATGTGTGATAGACAGTATGAATAAGTAAGCAGGGTGGACGAGTGACCTCAGAAACGAACACAACACTACAGACAGAATGTGATCATAATACTTGACTGAGTCGAAAGTATGTCTGAAGTGCATGGCGGCGCGGATTTTGTTTTGGCTAAAGGTCAGCGTGACCCATAAATAAAAGGGCTACAATTACTGCCATCCATGTGGAAGACACTCAAGAGCAAATCTCATGTTATGTTTCACTCCAGTCAAGTGTTTCCTTGTTTTGCATGTAACCGTGGGTGATGCTAGCGATGGGATTTGAATGCTTTTAGCAAATGTCTGCTTTTTGTTTGCTTTTGTTTTGCTTTATTCCCTTGTGTAAGTATTTCTCATTATATTTGCATGCCTGGTAATTTAGCATTAAATCTGGTGCACTTTATAGCGTATAAAGCCAGATGAACCACAGTGCAAAAAATAAAATAAAACAATAAATAATAATAATAACAACATTTAAAGAAAAAAAAAGAAAACTTAACTTGTAATAAGCAACAATATTATTCCTTACTGTGTGTGCAACAGGGAACTAATTAAAGAAAATGAATTGCACAAAAAAGAGTTTTTTGAATTTTTTTTGAAAAATCTTAATTTAGCTTTATATATATATATAGATTAAGGATGCATCAAATTATCATTTTGACAATCTAAGCCCCAGACATCCACTATCCATAGAATGACCTCTGCATATAGAGATTTTTACTCTAGTTTTAATAATTTCAGCTCAATTTCCGGTGCTGCATAATAACATACACTTCACTTATAACAATGAGAGTGCCTTTTAACTACCGCATGAGCCTAACACCGCTCAGAGAATATTCCCTCCTACTCTCAACACGAGAGCCTGAACAAACCTCAGCGATGGAATCCGGGGCTGGTAGGCATGTAATTGTACTTGGCATAACTGTGAAATAGCACTTAAACTTCTGCCTCGAAGTCGACACAATAAGTTCATTACTCCCTTTCTTTCTGCCGCTATCTCTCTCTTTTCTTTCCTCCCCCTCTTTTCCCACCTGACAGACAGATCAGGGTAATGAACTTCCAGCATTAACAGGGGGAAGAGTCAGGAGGATGGTGGGAGCTTGGTTTCAGGGTTGGGTTCACATACAGACAGCCAGCGCTAGTGATGATAACATACACTGACAGCACTGGAGGCAGAGGGAAACCTCTACATGAACATGTGAAGCTTTTATAACCCGCAGTGAAGTGTCAATTGCGCATAACAAGGATTGTTGGGGAACTTATTATTTATATTTATTAAGAAAACTTAAATTATATACACATATACATACATATATACACATACACACACACACACACACACACATATATATATATATATGTGTGTGTGTGTGTGTGTGTGTGTGTCTACACAAAAATATTTTCAGAATATAAATATTTGTGTATGAATATACACATATACATACACACACACACACACACAGTACAAGTATGTATACAGTATATGCTAATACATGCAAATACACTAGAAAACTGTAAGAATGTCAAATAAAAACTGTGCTGCTTGATATTTTCAAAAGAACAACATGTGCAAAGTTTCACATTAAGTGATTTTCCATAGACAGCTATTATAAAGAAAACACTAAACCGTTTCTATTCCGACTTCATCTGCTTTCCTATGTAAACTACGCTTCATTAATACAGAGACTGCTGCATTTGATATTTTAATAATACAGTTTTAAACGTATTAAGGCAATTTAAGTGTTTCTACAGCATGTCACTTTGTTTAATGATTGAAATATTAACTATAGATTGCAAATGGTCAAAACTGAAATTTTGTTCACATACCTTTTTTTATTCGTCGCGAGTAAGCATTTGCGGCTGCGAAACAGGTGGAAAATTGACAGGCTTATGCTGCATCTCTACGGATGTTTCGCCCTCCAGGTCACGTGACTGAAAACTATAAATATGCAAAACATACTTGCAAATCTGGTAATTAAAATTCATTTTATAAAACAAAATGTCGCAGAATTGGGCAACATTTGAATAATTAAAACAAAAGGTAGGGCCATGCACAATCAATACACATGTCCGTGCATGCATACTTTTTATTTTTGCAGTATTATATTGTCAGACACTAGTTACTATTGCATATTTTAAATAATAATAATAATAAATCAGTTTTACCACATTATATCATGCTTTCCTGATAAGCCGTAAAACACTGTGAACTATTTTAAACTAAACTCAGATGTCATTCTATTTTGAGAGAAAGAACTAAAGAATCCCTTCAGAGCCGAGATTCAGAGGCACTGAAATTCGATAAACATGCCATCGCCACCACAAACTAAATTATTCCCTAACGGCAGCCTGACAGTCACAGCAAGTGGATTAAAAACAGTGTTGCCTGTCGTGACATTCACAAACTTTCTGGAGGTTTACGCAAAGTACCTCAGCGCATATCCCTGCTCAGTAAATGATATTCAACCATCATAAGGCAAAGAAAGATGGGGGACAGTGCGGTATACACCTCAACATGTCACCGGCAATTTAATTATCTAGGTAACAGCTGCTATAACCAGGCTACAACAGCTCTTATCGGCTCCTCGCATGCGTTCAGTATCCATAATGCCAGCAGCGACAACCGACAAAGTTTACTATACGGGATGTTGCTTCACATAAGAGATTACAGCAATTACAGAACCATTACAACAATGAGCGCTACATTGTCCAGATTAGCACAAGTGCCACAATCACATAACAATGATGCATTCGCTGTAAAACAGCCTTTGCTTATTTGTGGATGACGGTTTCATTTTGATCATTAATTCTGGGGACATGGACTGACATGCATTTGTGAGGTCAGTGTCTTTTGTGGCATTTTCCCTGTTGTTGGAAGTAATGAGAGTTAAGCACAAGAATAAAGTGATAAAAAAAAATGTAATACAATACGATGGTGATCCTGTGAAGCCATGTGATATAAGATTATATCATTATATTATATTATATTATATTATGTTATATTACATTATATAAATCATGTCTGACTGAAGTGTACTTAATGGTTTAAACATACTGTATATAAATAATACAAACATACAATAAATATTTTCCACCTTCTGTAACACTTTTTTTATATTTTAATATATTCATATGTTACGATATTTTAAGATGTACGGTTACACGTCTTTCTAAAACATGTAAATAAAACAGTAGAAAAAACAGACTGTTGTGGCATTAAAATAATGCTATTGTTATGCTAGATTTTACATCATTTTACAGAAATGTCCAACAATTAATTTTTTGAAAGACATCTCTTACAGACTGCATTTATTTGATCAAAAGTACAGCAAAAAACAGTAATACTGTGATTTTTTTTAAAAACAATTTTAAACAACTGTTTTATATTTTAATGTTTTGATATGCAATCCATTCATCCAATAACAAAGCAAAAAAAAAAAATGCATACATTACTCTTCTTCAGTGTCACACGATCCCGCAGAAATTATTAAGTGCACAAGAAACACTTCTTTTTATTATCAATGAAAAAGTCCATATAAGTTTAAAAGAACAGTATTTAATTGAAATAAATCTTTCTGATCCAAATTTCTTCTCAAATTGGTTGCAAAAAAATATGCTTTCTGCATCAGCACACTTCTAATATGTAAGATTGACCTGTGTTTGGAAATCCCATGAGTTCCTGAGAATGCATAGCCCCTACAGACTACAGGGGACTGACTCTTGCACCTGATGCACTGAAGCTGTCGACTGCACGCAACCATGTGCAATGTGCTGACACCTCTTAATACAGAGCCCTATGTGCAGGCCACAGCAGAGCAATCTAATCTTAGGGAGCTTTGCATCTCCGGCCAGGCCGTTATTGACTGTATTGGGGTCCATAAATCATGGTGGAGACACACAGTGTATGGCCCGGTAACTCAACCAATGTGAGCCTTCACAAACTGCTTTCAGGCCACTGACGCAGTGGCGCGTGCTCAGATCAGATGCTAAAGTAACCATCATGAACTCAACACGCTCACACACACACACATATGCAGATGCTCTTGGGCAACCCACCAATCTCTCCACAGCACTCTAATTTCACCTCCCCGTCAATCACTGGAGTTGAGGTGGGGTGAAGGGAGAGAAATGGAGTCATTTTACTGGAAGCCATTGACACTTCTATGTATTACAATCAAACCTCAAACAGGTCGCCCATGTAGACTGCAGCATGGCCTACCAGGAGACTGACCAAACATCTCCATCTCCCTGATTTGTTAAAGAGCTAGAAATTAATTGTGGATTAGTCAAAATTATGAAATGTGAAACACTCGTATAAGTCAAGGCAGAGTCTGTCTTCCAAGAAAAACGACCCAATAAAAAAGTGATCCATGAACACTGAAAAAAAAATTGCAGAAAATGTGTACAACTTTGCTTGATTTTTGGATCATTTAAGAGTACAAATTACTTAAAAAAAATGTTGTTCTGTATATCTACTTTACTTGTGCCTACTGTATTTAACTATATGCCTCACAAACACAACTCAATCACAACACGGAAGTTATGTAAGGTGGCCAATCAGATTAGAACTTGTCATATGGGGAAAGTGGTGTCTAGTTTAGGGGTCATCCTGTGATCGAACCGTGGGTGGTCCGTGGGCGTGGCGTCTGAGTCTGAGACTAATAGCGTGACAAGTCAAATATGATATATGTTACAGTTTATTAGCGTGATTCACTAAAACGATCAAGCTAATTGCATCACGTACAATCAAGTTGAAAGCAGAAAGTCAGGCACACTGTTCTCACATTACATCCCCGGGGAACGTCTCAGAAGTCTTAAACATGGTCTTGCCCATTATTGATAATAACTCTGCGGCTACCTTCCACTGCTGCAGGATGTGTTTGCTAAGGTGTTATTCGTTCTAAAGCATCTGTCGTCCTAATGTCTGACTCACAGAGCCCTGCAGCAGCAAACAATTCTTCTAAAATACTCAGGTGAACATTTCCTGAATACACTTTCTGGCCTAGTAGCGTTTGGATGAGTAGTGAAAAACAGACACACACATGCATACATACATACATACATACATACATATATATATATATATATATATATATATATATATATATATATATATATATATATATATATATATATATATATAGAGAGAGAGAGAGAGAGAGAGAGAGAGAGAGAGAGAGAGAGAGAGAGATTTGGCTGAAAATACTGTAAAGAAAGAGCAAACAGTCCCTTCGAAGATATAAATGGTCAAAAAACAACCCATTCAGTCAAACAGAGGTGAAGGGTGAATGATGACTAAAGCCATTCTTAGCTTTGTGCCATTTGTACTGTGAAGCTCCTGCAAGGTCAAGATTCTCATCAGGTAAGTGATTGTTTAAAAGCGAACCCTAATCCTTCCTTTGAAACCAAGCAGGTCACATATCTGCAAAACCACAGACAATAACACTCTTGCTCTCAATTTCTCTTTGTTTCTTGTCTGATGGTCTCTTGGTCTTTCTCGTACACACTCACAACCACTCTACGACACGTATCCATCTAGGAGTGTGTCTATACCTCTGAGACACAAAATGGAGAGCTATTAAATATTGATATAGAACGAGGCTGTGTCTTACTCTGGGTATGCCCCCCTTCCGACCACTTACTTTTCACAATACGGCACAGTTTCTACTCGTGAGAGGTGAGAGAGAATGAGAACCAGAGGTACATTAACCGTATCTAAAAATAAAGTAGTTCTCTTTGCAATGGTGACAAATGATCTTTGAAATTGGAGGATCATTAGCTACGGAAGTGTGCTCTGACGCTCATTACGGCACGTTCATGAAGGTCTCAGTACAATTTCCACAAGGTCTCCAAAGCAAGTCCATGACCTTGGCGTCATTACTTTTGACATAGAAATTAAAAATCTTGTTTCGACTAACCAAAAACAAACCAGAAATGAAAACTGTGTGCCATTATTTATTCATTCTCATGTTGCTCCAAACACAAAAAGAGAAATTTTGCACAATGGAAATGATTTACATCGCTTTTCTTTTACTTTATGTATGGTGTTTACAGATCATACTGTCCACGGTTTATACCACATTTACAAAATCTCCTTCAGATCCAAAAAGTATACAGTACAATAGTACCGTATGAATACAATTACAATTATGTACAGTAACTGTAAGGTTAGGGGGCAATATGATTTAAAAATGTTTTTGAAAGTCTCTTACGCTCATCAAGGCTGTATTTATTTAAACAAAAATACAGTAAAAACAGTAATTTAATTTAAAAAATAATTTAAAACGCAATATATTCCTGTAATATCAAAGCTGAATCACCAGCATTCATTAATCCAGTCTTTAGTGTCACATGACTCTTAAGAAATCATTTCAACATGCAAATATGCTGCTCGAGTACTTTAACATTGCTAAAAACAGCTGTGCTACTTAATAGGTTTGTGGAAACAGTGAATACAAATAAATAATTAAAATTCTGGCTTTAACATCATGTTTGCTAAAATGTTTAATCCATACTGGCTGAATAAAAGTATACATTTTTATATACAGTAATTAATATTATAGTATGCATGCTTGAAACAGGCTCAGGGTGTGTAAAAAATGACAGACATCTCAAACTATTCTTTTCTAAGATGTTCTTGACATAAATACTGAGGTAATTTATATAGTTTCTGACACTATCGAGACAAGAAAAGAAAAATCTCAATATGATGTTTTGACATATACGTCCTCAGGCAATGTATATACTTCCCGACACTATTGTAAAAAATAAAATAAAATTATATATATATATATATATATATATATATATATATATATATATATATATATATATATATATATATATATATATATATATATAAAAATTCAATAAGGTTTTAGTCAACTATTTTTTTCTGCTTTATTTCAAAGCTTCATAGTCAATACTCAGAACTGCATACTTGAAGTGATGAAAATAAATAAGTTGGGGGTTATTGTGTTGTGTAGGTTATCATTCTGTTGGTTATTATGTAGTTTGATACGACACACTGACATGACAGCTCTATAAAAAAAGTGTCCTGACTGGTCAGGAAGTGACTCATTATTGGAGTAATAATGTGGAGGTGCAGTAACAAGAAACACAGCAACAGTTCTCAAGTGTTGCCTAGCATTTGGTCCCCTTGAATCGCACCGTCAGCTCATCTCGGAGCGAGTTGCCTGGTAATTCTTGCAGCCATGTGCCTGCAGTTTTAACGACGCCACCTCTGTCTGATTCATGAAGGTCATTATGCGGGTTGACTTCCTCTAACGTGCACAAGGGCAGTGCACCTGCTGTGCATGAAACATGCTTGTGGCAGAACCAAAGTCACTGGAAGTAATTAATGAGCTTGACTAAACTTAATATGTAAATGCTATGAGTGAGCTGCCTATGTGAATGCCTAATACGGCGCGCTTGCGTATCCACTGCTAGATGTAAAGTCTGCACATACAAAGTCGGCAAAAAGCAAAAAGTTTGGACACTTCTGTTCTTTTTATGGCACTTGCATGATATAGTTTGTTATATAATGCAAATTTTGTGTGTGTGTGTGTGTGTCTAAATACTTCCTGAAACCCCTCTATGTACGAACACAATAGTTTGCATACTAGAAATTAGGCAGCCACTAGGATACTGTTACCAGGCTGATACATTGGAGAAATAAAGGGGACGGACGTGCATAAATGTGGGTTCCACAATTTCAATAAACCGTGGACCATCCCAATAAACAGCTGAGGAGAGTGAGAATATTTTATCTTTTACAAGCAGCCACCACCTCCTCTGAATGTTAAATCAAACCCACAACCTCTGCATCTAACTCAGAATCATAAATTGCACACTATGATCTCCTTCTTAATCAACCTAAGCACAAGCTTCCAATAAAAGATGATAGTGCCACAGTTTTGCAAAGTCAAGGTAAAATATTTTGCCTCTGAAGCAAGTGGGCAGGACACTTTGCATGTCAAATAAAAATTTGTACCGTGCTGAAATAAATATTGCACAAACAATAAAGCCATTCACTCAGTCACAAAGGTACACGGTGTTCTCTATCATTTCCTTCACAGATGCAATAGTAAATTGCCCTGATGCGGTATATATATGGCAGAAGAAGTGGCAGAAGAGATTGGAACATATTGTGCCTACAGGAAAAGAGCCAATTTCCTTGCTTGGCGTATGCGCAAATGAGCATCACCTGCAAGATAAGGAACATAAAAGAAAAATACTGACACACACGCACTTGTGCACAAAATTACGGAGGACACACACAAGTCATTGTGAGGTAAATCTTTCTTCTGCTCCCTCTCTCTTCTACCCTACTGTTCCTGTAAGCAGTGTTAGGAGGAACACATTTTCCAGCAGTAGCCATTTTCAAAACAGTGCAGCTTTACCAGCAACAAGCTACTTTTTAACAAACAGTCCATTACTGTCCAGTCTCTTATGCAATATAGCACTCTCCAAATCTGTCAAGTGAATCTATATATGTGTGTATATGTATATGTATATGTATGTGTGTGTGTGTGTGTGTGTGTGTGTATATATATATATATATATATATATATATATATATATACACACACACACACACACAAGGTCATATATCTCTAAATAAAATGTATGAATTCAATCTGAATTCAAAGCATTCATACAGAAGTAGACAAAGGCAATCTACGCTGTAAAATGTGTGCATTAAACAGAAACAGAGAAACAGAACTTGCTCTCGAACCTGTGATAGCCAAACATGGTAACCAAAAAAGCTCACACGTTTGGTATGCTTTATTTCAACCAAAAAAACATTACATGTTCTGCGGTTTCAACTAAACATGTTTCATCATGTTTATGTTTGCAAAGGTGGTTCACAGAGAGTGCTATTGCAGGGTTGCCACGTCCACTTATTATAAGCAAAGCTTATTTACCGTACAGTATTTGCGCTTTGTATTACAAGAATGCTTTTTAACATGATTATGACTAGAACTGCACGTGACCAGAACTTTTTATGAGTGATTTATTTAAAGATAGCGATGTATCGTACGCATATAAAGTCGCTCGGCCAACACCGTTTTTCGAGTGCTGCTATCCCTATCATCTGGCCCGACTCGACACCCAAAAGGAAGTCACCTAAGCTAAGCTTCAGTAATTACCTCCACAGTTCACCACATGGGTCTAATATCCATTGCCTCTTGACTATTTCAGGAGTGGCGGCCATGCGTGATTGATGGTTTATAAAACCTTTTTTACAGTTCTGACATTTCGGTGAAACAAGCAGGGTCTGAACTTTCCATCTGGTGATACCTGCCTCCTGTCCCCACCCTCCCTCAAAGTCCTCCTCTGTCCTTGAGCCCCGGCGTCACGCTTTGATCAGAGCTCTTTAGGGAAAGGGCAGGAACCCACAAGATTAATGCTTTCCCAGGGCATATTACAGCCCAGCGCCAGCTAGCCTAATCACTATCAACAGCTTATTGTTGATGCAGAGAGTGTGCGAAGCTGCTTACCAACACGACTGCCACCAATGTCATATTTGCAGCGCTCCCCACAGGGCACTTAGCAGCACGGTTCCTCGGTGCATTAATGTTTGCGAGTCTGATGAAAGGAGGATGAAAGCGAAGAGGAAGAGAAGTTCGATCGCTCCAACCTCATCGTGAATCGCTCTTCTATAGCTGAATTAGTGAGATGTGTACATAATGCCCAAAATTATGCGAGTGATGAAACTGTGAAGGTTAGATCCTCTTCTTAGCAATTAAGTAATTACACTCTCTGTTCTTTGTTTGTAAAAGTAATAACTAATTTACACAGAAATTATAATGATTTACAGGCAGCGAAACAGATTTACGACTTGAGTGCTCGGGGAAAAAAAAAGTAATTGATGAATCGTTTTTGCAACTTCCTTGTAATTAATGAATAAAGACTGCAGGATGGTTTTAAATGATTTTAGATTAAAAAAAATAAATAAATTTTTAAACATATTGCACAGATTGTGTTTGTTTAAATTCTTGTTTTTCCAGTTACTAATAGGGGAAAATATATATGATTAATTAACTTAAAATTCTAAACAATTTTTTTTTTAATTTGTGAAACGGTCAACAAATGTACAGCGGATTAAAAGTTTGTAATAAGCTATAGGTTTTTTTAGAGTGTTCACCAGTGCTGCATTTATTTGATTAAAACTGCTTTCTATTTTAAGACATTTTCAAATGTAAATTATTCTTGTGGTGGTAAATGAATTTTCAGTTTCTTTAGTGTAACGTGACGCTTCAAAAAGAATTTATATGAAATATGTATATTTATAACATTAAAAACGTTTTTACTGTCACTTCTGAACAAATTAATGTGTGCTTGTTGAAGAAGTGACAGTTAATCCCAACAATCATTTGAAATATGACATATTCATAACATTTGTACTTTTTAACTAGCTTACTAATATTTATACTGGGACTATATATATATATATATATATATATATATATATATGTATATTAAAATAGTATACTGGGACTATATATATATATATATATATAAATAGTATATATATATATATATTTATATATATATATATATATATATATATATATAAATATTTAAATATATATATATATTTATATATATATATTTTTAGTCCCAGTATAAATTTTTAATTTAACTATATACAATTTAAATTGAGGACAGATGTTTTTAAAGTTAGCTTTAGTGACTAACAATTTAACGTCATAATTTTTATATAAAGGAGAAAAAATGATTTGCACAGGCTGGATAACACTGGTCAGTAGGAATCAGAGGGCAGAATTATTTCCTGGATGCGTCTTTTCCTGCGTTTCCTCCCCCTGCCCTTGTTTAAGATTACTGCTGCTAATTTGCACCTGCACAGGAGTTATTAAACCAATTACATGGCTGAGTGATGCGTAAGCCAGAGGTGATAGCCCTTGAGCAAGGGTCAATACCGTGTCTTTTTACAATAAGGGAAACTAGACTTTAGAGATATCAGGCTAGTATTGGAAGAGTATACAATTACTTTAACACAAAGTAAAAAAAAAATAATTTCAATAAGCCGCCACATATCGAAACGCAAAGAAAGAATGTGTAACTTTTATTCTCACTGTAGTATTGTTGCCGTCGTGGTTATGTTGTGGAGATGCTGTTTTTCAAAGCGAGAGCAAAACTACTTTGTTTGGACTTAGAAAAAGTAAGTTGTATTAACAACACTGTCCTGGAACAGATCGACCCAAATATTCAAGTGGGTCCAGTGCATTTTACAGAGGGCTGTCTCCTAAACCTGAAAGAGTACACATGCCAGCTTTGCAAGGACAGTCTAGCATTTCTGTTTCACAGTCTGTAAGCGTGTTTTTATATTTAAAGGTGCAGTGTGTAAATTTTAAAGACATCTAGCGGTGTATATATGTGGGGCTTTAGATGTCTTTTAAAGACATCCAACCCCCACATAAGGGGACCCGAGGTGGATGTCAATATAAATAGCTCATTCTAAGTTAATAAAAACATAATTTGTTGTGTAACTTCTTTGCAGACCTGTGGAAACATAGTTACATATATTATATTGCATTTCTGTGAATAAATCTTCCTAAATATTACACAGCGCACCTTTAAAGAATTTTCCACTGACTATTCAAACTTGTCGTTTCTTCAATCACAAATGCAGATGTGGTTTTACTTTTATGTGTAAAAATACAGTCTTTCTGAAATAATCAGTAATTATGTGGATGCAACAAACGCCTTGTTTGTAATATGTTTGATTGTTTTTGTCTTATCACGGCATCACAATATGGTAAAGGGCTTAACATTTCCATTAATAATAAAGGTGTAAAATAATGTATAGTATGTGGATAATAATGTGTTTTATGAACCATATAAATACATTGCATTACACCAAAAACACTACATTATTTAGCAATATTTTAGCAGCAACACATGACCTCTTTAAGAAGTCCTGATGCATACGTCCAACAATTTAATCTCTTACATATAGCCAATAAAGCCATTTCCACTGAGCCTTTTCTCTTAGCTTGAAATGTATTATTAGCAGAAACGATTTCCTGTAGATAAGCAGCATGAGTCTGCAATGAGTTACACCAATCTAATTTTCTCATAATCCTATTTCCAGTTATCAAAACAGATCCTGCTAGGTGATGCAATGCCTTCTACCAGCCAAAAAATGATCAAAAACAGGATAACTGTTTGTCTAGGGTGTATATTGAATTAAATTCTATGAATACACTCTGAAGCATCAGCAATGTAAGTGATTAAAATTAAAGGATTTTCAAAAATCTCTTGAACGGTAGTTCAAGGTTTTTCTATCATTTCTTTTAATTACATTTTTAGTCAGCAAGAACACATTAAATTGGTCTAAAGGTGACAGAAAAGACATTGCATGTTACATGGTTTCAGATTCAAATAAACTGCCAACACAGGAATAAATTATATTTTAGTATGTATTAATATACAAAGTAGTTTTAAATGACAAAAATATTTCAAAATATATTTTTACTGAGCAAAAGAGGCTCAGTTGCTGTTATTCCAGAAGCATTTTGACACCAAAGTGTCATTTTTGCATTACATAACAAAAATTAAAATAAACCGTGCCAGACCTTTTCTTGAAAATAACTTTACTTTATTCCTTTTAATAAACATAAATGCTACACTACTTTTGACAACCTGCAAGTGTCCAAATATGTTTGTCTTAAATCTCTAGTGCTTAAAATAAATGCCACTTAATTTGTCATCCTCTCAATTGAAAATGCTTCAACAACTGCTCTTCCTCTCTATCCTGGAGAGAAGTATCAGGTAAGTACAGAGAACGTCCTGCCAGCGGCCATTAAAAGGAGAAAAACGTATTACTTTTTACTGTCATTTTGTACACATCAATGCTTGAATTATCCCCAGATAGCATTTAATGACAGATATCCAAGTCAAACTCATAAAACCATGTTCTAACATGACATGTTTTAAAAGTTAAAGGCCCATGTAACAGCTTTCCACAAGGAGCTGCCAAGCCTGAGTGGAGAGCTTTAACCCCTTTCGCTTGCCAAAGAGCAACACACCAGAAAGAGCAAGAGATCGCAGAACAGCGATAAACAGTTCATGCAAACGCGGCACAAGTGACTGAACATGCCATTTTTGGCAGAGCCGGGGTTTGATACGAGGCCTACAAGGGCAATGACTGAAAGAAAAGCTGAGCGAGAGATTGGCCAAGGATGAGAAGCCTGTATTCAACCCCCTCCTCCCATGCGATAATCTCCAACTGTGATGGAGTGAATTAAATTTAGATTAGACATCATGCTTGACCTAGTCACTTTCAAGCCATAAAAAGAGATTGTGGTGACCTGACAAGGGAGAGAGAGAGAGATGGAAAGAGCGAGAGGGATGATGTGGAGAGAGAAAAGGGTTTTCGGAAAGAAAAAGATGCCTCTCCCAACACAATGACCCCAGAGACAGACCTCCTGCCAGGGCTTCGGACCAAGCCAGGGTGTAAGACACACACCGAAGCTATGGCCAAGATGCTAAGGCCTTAGAGAGCAAATTCAGTCCGTTTTGTTTGAATAAACTGTGTTTCACCAACAGGGTCTTTCGGTTTCTTCACTCAGTAAACCTGTGATATTTGAGCAGAAACATACTGTAAAGAATTCATTGGAGAACTGAACTGCATGTTACTAGAGCATGTTACACTTCACTATTGGTGTTGATAACCGCACAAATATCTCATCAAACTGATGTGGAGTAGAGATTAAAAAAAACCCAAAAAACCCACACGTTTCAGATCTTGCTTTAGGCATGGCTTTCTGATAATCACTCCTTAACAGTAGAGCTTAATTGAATTGCACATTCATTTACAACAGAACATGTTAATAAAGTGGCATGTTGACAGCTTGTTATATAGGATGGCAGTACTACGATCACAGACAGGCGTCCTTGCATTTTCAAGGAAAATTCAACCAAAAATAAAAATTATCCTATATTTTACTCACTTACCAAGCCTCCTAAGTGTAAATAACTTTCTTCTTTCAAACAAAGTCTGAAACAAGCTTTTTTTTTATAATTTATCCTTCCAGGCTTGGTAGTGCTGGTTGATAGTGGCCACTATTTTGAAACTTCAATTTATTTTGAAACATAAATTTGACATAAAGTATCTTCGTAAAACTAACCTATGTGCCTTTTGGGGGTTAATACTTGTTTTCTGGAGCAGATCACAGCATTGGGTTTTTGTTACAAAAATAATTTGTTACCAGTGTTTAGTATTATTCTATATTATTTTGTCAGTTTCTTTCTGAGCTTAACATCTTATGTGATTCATGGAAATTCAAAATAAAAGCCCCTATGCACCAGAATTACCAAGCTTGGAAAAGTCAGGATACATTTTTAAAAGACTGTGTTCGTCTGAACGAAGAACGTCAAATACACCCAGAATGACTTAGGGGTAAGTAAAATAAGGGATAATCTTCATTTTTGGGTCAACTGTTCCTTTAAGTAAAGTTATCGTCATGTAAATTCATGTCTATGTTCACGAAAGCTTTTTTTTTATTTTAAGCAACTTTGTAAGCAAGAGGAAACATCCATTAGGTTACATGCTAGACGCTTTTGGGAAACTGTAGAGATTAAATACAATTTAAATGCTACAATGCTAAAGGTTTTACTTGGAACTTCAGGAAGTCCAACATAAGAGATTATACCAATGCTAACCAACGACCAATTAACTAAACTAACTTACATCCTCCAATCGAAATACGATGATCTTATCAACCGACAAGGAAAAGGTCATTTTTGTTTCTCTAAATGTTCTCAGTAGCAGGGATCTAAATTCCCCTTAAGTTTTTCATGAAAAATTATGCACCAGACAGCTTGAAATAGACCTTGTGTTTGACGTGCTGCCCTTAATTTAAGGACATATTCAGATGTATTACACCAGGCGCTGTGACCCTCAACCCAACCTGCACAGCATTTAAAAAGCAGCTCGCCAGAAGAGGAGGTGATGCATAATGCGCGTAAAAGCCAGCTGGTTAGATAAGCAGTCGTCTTTCAGGAGAGGAAAATGGTTACAAATAAAATGAAATAAAAAAATAAAAAGCCCGACACAATGCCAAAAGGGGTTTGTATCTGACCTCTTTAGCAAGCTCTTAAAGCACAACAAATAGCATTGTCACATATTTAGGTGTGAATATTGAATGCTGAAGTAGGCCATGCACAGGTGTTAGGAGAAGATAAGCCCTGTCCTTTCCCAGCATTTTAAGGGATCCTGCTCAAAATATGAGAGGAGACACATTTCCCCACGCAGACGCTGTCAATCATCCCGGTTCCCCCACGCAGATGGAAAGTTTGCATGGGGCTGACGTTTCAAAGCTGCTATTGCTCAAGACTTAAATACAGAATAAAGATATCTGACAGATTCGAGTCAGAGGTCACCTGCGATTCCTCAAGGACCTGGCATTTTCACTCCTTACAGCACTTTTACGTCGACTCTGCTGTTAAACCTTTAGCATGCAGCTTCTCTAGCAGTATCACCCAGCCGAACTACAAAAATCAAGCTAGTTTTCAAACAACCTTTGCAAAACCTTTTGCCTCCCTCAACTCGAACGCCACAAATGGCTCTCTCAGGTCTATAAAAGCGAAGCCATTTCTCGGCGAGTCAAAAAGGCTACTTTCAATAAAGTGTCCGACACGTTCAGAATACTTTTAACTTGAGGTTTAGCTTGTCAAGGAACCTGTCAAGAAACTCTGCAGGCTTTTACAGCTATTAATTGAAACTCAAGACTTCAATTTTTTGCATGCTCTATTGAACTTTCTCTTTCCACACTGACTAAACACACTTAGGCTTAGCCTGCTAGAGTAGCCAATAGGGCGATATATATATAATCTACAATAATATTCTAATGCCATTTGATATTATAGAGCACATCTTAAAAACCAAGCAAAAACAAACCCAGATAGTTTATACTTTGGCTACAACAATATATTACTTTAGTTTTGGCTCATTTTTACATTTGATTTTATTGTTGTTTTTTAGTGCAATATTTCTCTTTTTGTATTTGGCAAATATGCCCCTGTATGACTTTTGTGTCTTTTATATTTATATATTTATATTTATAATCTGATATAATTAATACCACCTGGTCTCATGGCATAAACTTTTTAGCGACATGAAATATGTACCAACAAGCACATTTCACTGCAGTTTCTAAAATAAAATAACTCTAGAGGCATTATAGATAGAGCATTAACATTTTGGCAACAGTTCACGGATATTTCAATTCTGAACCATTGCAATACTATATCAACATAATAAAAATGTGTTTTAGCGCCAATCAGGGACATTTCCCTTTGAAACTGTGGGGAAATGTGCAGTAAGGCACGTAAAAACAGCTTTGCACAAAAAGTGCACAGACGTACATATTTTTATGAGACCAGGTTGAATTAATATCACACAAGAGTACAGTTTTTTTTTCTACAAATATGATTACAATTGCAAATGTAAATAAAGGACTTTTAGACAGAGCAGAACTGTTTTCCACCTCTGAGAAACACACCATGGTGTTTCATCACTGAATCATTCAGCCATTTGAACAAATCAGTTGAATAAATGACACAATGACTCACTCATGCAGTGATTTGCCGCCACCTACTGGTGATTTTAGTTTTAGATTTTTTCCTGTTTTATATCAGCATTCAAAGTTTTGTTTTAAAACCTAAAAACATTAATTATAAATCCCAAGATATCATCTAATTACAGTTTGCAGCAAAAAAAAAAAAAAAAAAAAATTTATATAAAAAAAAATTTATATATATATATATATATATATATATATATATATATATATATATATATATATATATATATATATATATATATATATATATTTATATCATTTTGTCATTATTGCATGATGGTATGTAAACGTTTAGATTGACAGGCAGATAAGACGAGCACTGAATGACTGCATGAAATTATTTGTTTACTACATACACAAATATTTTTGATTAATGCAGAAAATGCAATTGAGAAGTAAGATATTTGACATAATGATGACCGTGGAATTGGTAAAAACGATAAAAATAAAGCATGTGCAACTATTCATAAAATAATTACATCCACATTATACGTCCACATATCCACAATCTCACCCCAAATCAAACTTTCTGACAAATGTAAAAAGCAATTAGTGCTTATAACACAGTAAGCAAATATTATATTGTTGTGTAAGTGGCTACAACAATATATTGTTTTATTTTTGGCTCATTTTGTATTTTATATTTGTTTTTGTTGTTGTTTTTTCAATGCAATATTTATTGTCGTATCATTCTTGTATTTGCCATTACTACTAATAATAATCGCCACCATTTTTCTTTTCATTTATCGACTATAGTGAAAATGACCACAAAGCACTTCAAGGCTATGATATTGTTTCAACAGTAATAATTGTGCATCTAGTGCATCTCATTTTATAATTTCTTTGGTACAGAGTAATAATAATAATAATAATAATTATTATTATTATTTAGTAAGTAGCTATGAAATGCATTTTTGTGAATGAAGCTATCAAGCTCTAAGACTATAGGGATCATTGATAAACTGGCTGAAGTTTTAGGGACCATCTACAAATTCCACAGCAGGAATGTGAAAATAGTGCTTAAAATCTATGTCATCTTTAATTATGGGTTGATGTCTATTCTCTGTACCAGTACTATCAAACTGGCTTTTAGTGAAGCATGCAAGGCGCACGAAGACAATAACAGCTGACAGCTCACAAATCATCACACGACAGTAAACCGTTGAGTTCAATAAGTTACTTTAAATAAAACATGCACGAAGGAGCTGAACAATTTAGCATGGGCTGGTTGTGTTCAATGTCTACATGACATCTATGTCAAGTTAAGTGATCAATTATTGAGCAAGAAAAGAGTCTGTGGAGGAAGAGAACATTTGGTCGGATCTTTCAACTTTTCAAAATTAATAGGAAATAAATTAGTAGTCAAAGGCCTCATCTGTTCTTAAGCAATAATATTCATGGCAAATAAATATATATTTTTTGATATTTCGTACAACAGACATTAAGTAAATATGAACAGCAGGGTGTGAGAAAAAAAAACAAGTAGTTAAAAGTTAAGATAAAAGAAGAAATTAATTCAAAATGTTAATATAAATTAATTAAGCATGTCAAGAAGAGTTGTTTGCATCCCTGTGAAGCAGCCACTTTTGAAACTAACTTTGGATCACATACACAATGAGAATCTTCTTGTTTTTCCAAAGCACTGGCAATCATAAGGTATAATGCCTTAAACGCTGTTTACGAATGAAGCCAGGTCTTTGCACTCACCAACAATTTTAGTTAAAATGCCTGTTGAGTTAGACATGACATATTTTTCCCAATGTCCTTCAAGACTAGAATGTGAAAACGCATTTCAGAAAGGGGAGTGAGAACAGAGAGACTGGAAAATTGAGTGAGATGACCCATATTTCTATTAAACAGGCTGATATGAGAAAAGACTTTGGCTATAATGGTCACCTTCATTTATTTGTGCCAAGGCCAGAGCCTTCCTCACTCCTATGAAATATTAGCCACACTACATTTTTGAAGATCACAAAGTGCTTTTTATATATATATATATATATATATATATATATATATATATATATATATATATATATATATATATATAATTTATATTTTATTTACTTTTTTTTTTTTTAGATCACATGTGCGCTCATAGAAGTTCCTTCCTTATAAAAGCGGCTTACAGGTACAAATAAAATCTAACATTATTTATGCATATTATATAAAAGTCTTCCACAACAGCTTAAATCAAATCATTTGGACTATTCATATTGGATGGCAGGGGATAATCACTCCTGATAATGTCAGACTGTGAACAAAGATCTGATAAAAGCAAAGGTAAAGCCCAGAGCCCCAGAGGAATTCTTTTCTACCAGTGTTAATATAGGTCAGTCATGTTTGTTCTGAGCTTTATGGAATTCTTATTTTGGTCAAAACATCAATCAAATATGTGGATGTATTAGAGTTGGTGAAAATCATTTCGTATTAAATTAAATTATTGAATTTATGAATTCATCATAAATATATATACACACACACACACACACACACACACACACATATATATATATATATATATATATATATATATATATATATATATATATATATATATATATATATATATATATATATATATATACATATATATTTTATATTTACATGAGCTTTTAGATCAGCGACGTTACCTGCAGGAGGGACCGTAAGGGGGCCGGTGCCTTGTGGTTTGGGTGGCAGTCGATTGCGGGGACCTCGACAACCCAACCCCTGGACTCAGAACCTAGTTCTAGGGACATGGAACGTTCATCTCTGGGGGAAGGAGCCTGAGTTGTTGCAAAGGTCGAGAGATACCGGCTAGAGATAGTCCTGGCTCACCTCCACGCACTGCTTGGGCTCTGGAACCCATCTCCTCGAACTCTTCACTACTCTGGTTTATGCATAGTTATATAAAGGAGTCTTCCACAACAGCTTAAATCAAATCATTTGGACTATTCATATTGATGGCAGGGTGCTAGTCACGGTAATCACTCACTGATCAATGTCAGACTTGAACACTCGGGTGAAGAGAGCAAAGCGGAGCTGTCAACTGATCACCACCTGGTGGTGAGTTGGATCTCTTTTCTGAAGACTTGGCAGACCTAAGCGCACTGTGAGGGTTGTTGGGAATAAGATCTTCAACTCCGCCTCGGCATATTCCGAGTGGACTATGTTCTGAGCGCAGCCGTCCGGGCTGTGGCCGTAAAGTCTCCGGTGCATGTCGTGGCGGCAACCCGAACCCGATGGTGGATTAAGGGATGCCGCTCAAGCTTATTTTGACAGGTACCGTGGAGCCAAGCGGACCGCTGCCCGGTGGTTGTGCAGAGCAAAATCATCAATTCGGGAGGCCATATACTATCGGACGGCCTCAAAGAGGTTATTATTCATACAGTGGTGGGGAACCTTTTTCGATGGGGATATTGTGGAAGGAATACTTATCCTCAATCCCATACATAATTATTGATATATATAGGTCACTATATATATAAGGCACCAGGACGAGATCCGCCGGAGTATATGTTGTATATATATATGTGGCCCGCGAGGACAGTGCCTCTGGACTGGCAGACCGGGGTGGTGGTTCCTCTTTTTAAGAAGGGGGACCGGAGGGTGTGCTCCAACTATAGGGGATCACACTATATATATCCGTCCGATATAACCTATTCATATATATGGACCAGCTCTATGCTGGATATATATACATATGTGGGGGTGCTCTGAATATATAATATCCCTGTATAATCAGAGCAGGAGCTTGGTTCGCATTATATTAAGTCAGATTGTTCCCATATGTTGGACTATAATATTTTTATGGACAGGATATATATCTGGTTTGGTGACATATATGTTACATCTGGCCAAGACCTTCAGTGTGCGCTAGCTGAGTGTGACAAGCGGCTGGGATGATCATATAAGTCTGAGGCCATGGGTGGCTTGCCCCTAAGCTCCTGCCCCAGGTATTTAAGTATATATATGGAACAAGAGATCGACAGAGCGGATATAATGGTGAAGAAGGAGCTTATTCTCATATATCGATCTTCGTTCCTACTCTACCTATGGTCATGAGCTTTGGACCGAAAGGATGAGATCTCGGATACATTTTCTAATCCATATAGGGTGAGGAGTTCAGTATAGCTCGGAGTAGACCCGCTGCTCCTCCACATTGAGGTGGCTCGGGCATCTGTTCCGGATGCCTCCAATATATCCCAAGGGAGGTGTTCGGGCATGTCACCGGGGAGGCCCCGGGAAGACCTGGGACACGCTGGAGGACTATGTCTCTCGGCTGGCCTGGGAGCGCCTGGTGTTCCCCCGGAGAGAGCTGGAGGAAGTGTCTGGGGAGAGGGAGTATATCCCTGCTTGGATGACCCGGCCCGGATAAAGCGGAAGAAGAAGAAGAAGAAGAAGAAGATATATATAATATCATGTATAATATCTAATTATAATATTGTGTAGTTATGTAATTGTATACTTATAAATATGATATACACATACATGATACAAATTTTAAAAATGTAATAGGCTAATATATATATTTAAAAGTGCTGGACTGATGAATTTGTTCTGTTGATTTGAGTTTCATTTAATTAGAATTCAGCACATTTCTTTTTTCTGTCATTCTAATCCAAATTCCAGTATAACATCCTACAGAGTGTGAATAATTCAATTTAAATTCAAACTTCTGAACTGAAAAGCAGCTAGCTCCTATATATTAACATTCCGACCAACCCGCTCAGTGCCGTAATACAGCAGCCTAAATATAAAGCAGTGGCACATTCAGCTGTGTATTTCTCTGCTAATGCCTCAGCATTGATCTCAGAGTGCGTATTTATTGAACTGTTGTTTCACTATTTGCAAGCATACAACTGAAAGACAAATATTCATGAATTACTGTAATTACAAAGAAAGCTGTTTATTTGAATTGTACATGTTTTGAAGATGTGATCTCAAATATAAGGGGATCCAATAGCTCAGGGGAAAAAAAAATTATATTATAATTAATTCCGAAAAGGCTGTCTGGGATTATAATTATAGGCTAAAGGAGCATTTCTGAGAAGAAGGCTGCGGAGTTCACTAAACAAGAAGACATCCACTACAGAAAGGGGGATAAATAACAAAAAAAAATGGTTGATGCTTTCGTCTCGCAATATAGAGCGGCTAGAGAAAAGGTCACTTGAAACCAGAGCAATAGGCTGAGTGTGTGACTAGTATTTCCTGAACTAATACAGGGACTTTTTTCAATGAACAAATAAATATATAAAATGGTTCACTATACCTCATAATTCATTTCGTCTTCTAACTATCATTTGTTGTTAAACATAAAAGGCTTTTTTTTAGGTTTTTGACAGAGTCTAAGGACAAAGTTTGATGCTAAAGTATGCCACCCATTGAAAAGAAGGAACTGTCACGTGTGGAGAAACAAATCTTAATCAAGGAGTAAAACCAACATGTACCAACACATCCAAATCAAATAATAGCAGACAGAAGAACGTGGCTTGTAAACACATGAATTCAGTTAAGAAGAACAGAAATATGTGAAGGTAATTAAATCAAAAACCATAGAAACTAATAGACAAGGAAACTAAAACAGACCAAAACGGTCTGTTTTAGTTGTAACTGATGAATTTAGATTGACTTTATAATGTGAGGTGGCCAATTATAGCACTTATGACAATTTTAACATTGTTTTGTACATTTTACTGTAATAGAATTTTTTATGTTAAATTGTTAAAACATTAGTTTCTACAGTTTAGGCCTTTAGACACAATGTCTGGATTTATTATTAATTAATACTAAAAAAAGCAACGCAAATATATCTGAGCAAAAGGTAAAACTAGCCTGGATGTGAAACTTGTTTACAATGAATATTATGTCATGAATATTAATTAGGTAACATGACTCTGACAGGATCATTTGTATTTGATCTCACAACTTTGTTCTCATTCTAAGACGTAAGGCTGGAAGGCACTACGCGACTTAAAATCTGAACAGATTTTTAGAGCATCACACATTTACTGACAAAGGAAAACTGGGCATACACTATAGAAACGGAGATCATACACTTGCTCCGATCACAAAATCATTGCAAAATTGGAGCAAAACTCGTGTAAAGTATTCCAGGCTTGCCAACTGTTGTGATCAGCCTTCGAAAGGACCCCAATTTAACAAAAAAGTACCATAAAAATATCTACAAAAAAACCCAGCTCACTTTTACTTTTTCTTTTCCAGCTCTGATTTTAGTAGGTTTTGAAAGATTTTCTAACAGCATCATCTTAGAGTCTGATGGACGGCCATTGGCTGCTTCAATATGGAAGTCTCTGTATGCTGAGATTTGCTAAGAAAAAAGCATCATAACAAAGATACATGTTGCGCTTGTACTACCCGTGCAAGAATCAGTCATAAAATCTCCTCATTACGACATACTTAATGTGGGCTCCTTCTGTTTTATTAGGAGCTGAATCTCTTTCAGGGTCTGTTCCTAAGCCAAAATGGCAAACCTGCTTTCTGACAACCCCAACACCCCCAGCACTATTAGCAATCAAGCATGTCATAGCCAGTGATGCAGTCTCTCCTGACACAATCATAAATCTCCTAGTGGAAAGCCAAGACTTCACCGCCATCTCCAGCATTTTACAATCCAGGCAGAACCACATCCACAAATATATGCGTGCTATGAATTTGTGTAACGCCAAGTTGTGTTTCTATTTTTTGTGGGCATGCATTAAACGGGTGTTTGTGAACTATTAGATCCTGCTGGTAGATGCAGTAGCTACACTAGCAAGCTGCCAAAAAGCATATTTCCTCATTGATGGCCATTTAAATGAAAAATTTGGACTGTGTGTGTTTTTGTGGTGCCACCAGCCAATCACAATTGTCATAACATCATTTTTCGTCACATGGCATTTATGGCTCACTTGATTGGCTCAAAAGAGAGTCTACAAGCAAAGGTAGCTGCTTACGAATCAAATATTTCAAGGATGCAAAAAGGGCAAATAAAGTTTTATTTATTTATGGGTGACCTATTCATGTTTCATTCATAAAATAAAGTATAATTTATTAATTTGAGTCCAATCAGTTGTACTTTTAGTGCTTTAATTTACTACGATGGTGTAAATATAACTACCACTGAGGTGAACCAGAAACGCAGAAATAAAAGGCTTGTGTCACATTGCTTCACCCAGTTTGATGCGTGAGGATGAACCGGGTCGCACAGAGCGAGAAAGCAAATCAAATAAAGTCGTAATGATGAACGAATCGAATCTGCCAAAGGGAAAATGACTCCGTTCAACAGCCACAGAGAGAGAGAGAGAGAGAGAGCAACACCTTCTGTACAGTCAAAACATTGAGAATTTTTTTTATAATGCTCTTGGTTACATTTATTTAGCTGACAAATTGAGCAGGGTCAATTCATTCTTTGCCTTCCTTTGAAAATATGAGCTCGGGCATTTAAATAACTATTCATTAAAACATCTTTGTGCTCCTCGCTGACATCTATAAGAGGAAAATGACCTCCGTGGTGCCTCAGGCATTAAAACAGTGCAGGTAGGTTCTGCGAAAACGCGGGATTAGGTCTGAGCGGATTATTCCAATTGAAGCACTCTTCACTTTTCATATCTATTAAAATTGATGTATTGTGCACGGAGTTGCTAGAAAAATAGGAAGAACGCAGCTAAAAGCAGTTTAACATTTCTTTTATGGATGGGGGAAGACGTTCCTCAAACTCGCACAGCAGAAAGATTGTTTGCTTTTCGTCTCCACGACTCGTGGTAACTTCTTTTGGTTTCAAAATCCATTACAGAAATGACAAATCCGTTACGAACCCATGGAGGGTTTTTCATCTGCAAAAAAAAAAAAAAAAAAAAAGTTGAGGGGAGGTACTTTATTTTTCCTTCCGAAGGTTGAAGGAATATCATGAATAAATCAGGCGCTCAAGATGACAGTTGTGAAGTGTCACGCGGGAAGATTCATGCAAAGAGCTTAACTGTAACGTAACAAACAACCGTTTACAGCAGCTCTATTGAAATAGTAGACACCATCTCATTTGTCCTGCCAGGCCTGTCCCAACTACAAGCGGTCTGAAGGGAATGTTTCTCCCTGTTTGATCCCCGGCAGGAGAGCGGAGCGAGAAAATGTGAGCTGACACGGTGTGAATTGAGTCAGGTTGTTTTGAGGGCCTATTGTGGTGATAATGCCCAACTCTAAAAATGATCTCTAACAGAGACGGACGCACTGAGCGGAACGAGACAGGACAAATACCGGGCTAAACGCACAACTGATGACAAAGTAACGCCACGAACAGTGAAAGAAATAAGCGAACGGTAGAAATGAAGTGACAAATGGAAAATTCCAGCTAAGTTGCATGTATAAATGATGTCCGAGTAATTTCCAAAAGGAGCAGCACTAAACATAAATATCAGCTAGGTGCGAGGTGTCTTGTAGTTAAAAATAAAACGCTATAAAACTAAATTAAATACAGTATAAGAGAAAATATAAACCTTCAGAGTAAACCCTGAAAGCCAAATGTAACAATTTAAAATATAAATTATGTGAATGCAGAAATGACTATGTTGATACACTATATGTTATAATTGCATATAATTCACATAAATAATGCTAATTCTATTTTTAAACTAACATTAACTTACATTACATACCTAACGCCTGTTTAAAAGAGAGCGGTTTATTAGATTTTATTAGAATTTAAAGACATTTATTTGTATTATGGATCTGCATATCCTACATTTAATTACCATTTTAATTCAATGTAATTAAAATTGGATTTAAAAAAAAATGGATAATGTTCTTCATGCATAAAACAGCTCTAATGAAATATAAATATGCATACATTTATTTAATGCTAAGTTTACTACCAATACATATATGTATATATAATAAAAATACCTTGCAATTGTGCTTTCAGTATATAACTGGTATAATTAAAAGTCTGGTAATTGGAACAACTCATTTTGTACTTAATGCACTTTAACTGTGAGAGAGTAGTGCAGAAGTCCAACGAAAGATATATTGAAGTATATTTGATTGTGCTTAAGTGGAAAAATAGTACTCCAGTAGCACTCCAGATTTAGTTTAACAGTTATAATATTTATTTCAATCTCAAGCAAAAACTCAGTAAATACATTAATAGATTTAAAGTACACTTAGTATGAAGTAAATGCACTTTACTTGAGAGGAAAGTCTTTGTCAGTTTATCTTATTTTCCTCTTTTTCAGTTTCTTTTCTGAGGAACGAAGAGGGTCACCATGTTCCATCCAGCCCACGTGGACATCCATCTATTTGTTTCATGTTCTGACCCAGCTAAAACAGGTTCACAGGAAGTGAGGTATATTTCTGCACGCCTTTGTAAACCAAAGGTGTTCTGAGGTGTGTTTATCAATGGCCAATGAACACCCGTTCTAAGGACAGATAACAAAAGATGTCCCACCAGGGTTTAGATACAAGGATGGAGCACTGGTTTCCTCTCTGCCTTTGAAATTCAAAAGATCACGTTTCAAAAGGAAGGGGTGAACAAAAGGGGGTGATGTGTGTGGTAGAGGAAGGATGATGTGGTCTTTTGAGCAGTGTGTCAGCAGGTAGAATGCAAGGGCAAGGATGGGTCATTGATTCAACAACACCGGCTGCATGTCTGTTCCTGATCATCCACACGACTCAAAAAAAGGCTACTAAATATAGATACGCAGATGATTCAGATCAAGGGAGTCATCCTTGTGTGTCTTCTTTGGCATACACAGTCACACGGGGAATGAATACGCTTGCTAAAACTGATCAGGCGTACACCTTATGACCTCCGACCTCTAGGGCTGGACAGGAAGAGGAGTGTGTTTCATCAAAATAACAAGCGTGGACAAGGTGACCTGACTTTTAAACAGCAAAGGCAAAAGACACACACACATTTCCACTATTGTCCATCTGAGATTAAGAGGCCTGAATTAATGAGCTACCTGGTTTGAATGCAAGCATTGGAGAGTGAAGTAACAAAGAATGGCCTACTGTATCATGGGAAGGGTTCAGAGTTTAGTTGTTTAGAGTCAGGAGTTACCTCCTGTTGGTTTATATGATAACCACATTATTATGCTGCCAAAAACAAAAACTGAAAAATCTGTGGTCACTGAAAATCTGTCACATATTGTAAGAGAAAAAAAAAAGTCTAGGGTAAGTATTTTTATATTTATTTATTTTTTATACATAATTATAATCACCAAATTTATTTAATGAAAAATGCAAAAAATATTAATGAAATAATATTACAATCTAAAATATCTTTGTTTCAATTTTATTTATTACTGTGATGGCAAACTTGAATTTTCAGCCTTCATGTCATTCACTATAATAAAAAAATGTACTTTCTTAATTGTTCTTTAAAATGAGTAACAATAAAGTAACTCCTTTCCTTTCAAAATCAATTGTGCTGCTTAATATGTTTGTAAAAAAAATCTACTTAAACAAAGATTACAAACACAGGATTTGTAGCAATATAGACACTTTTACTGTCACTTTTGAATAAATGCGTTCTTGGCGAAAAAATATATTAAAACAACTTACTAAAAGTAGTGTACATCATGTATTGTTATTATACTGCCAGCAAAGTAATTGTCACTGAGATATGACTAGATAGAAATGCTAATAGATATCTCTCTTTCGCGTAGTGAGCACACACATACTGGGACGCACACGAGAATACACACAGGTGTAATAAATTTAAGTACACACGTATAAACGCTTTGATATTGCACTTATACACAAAGGCACACACATACCTACAAACAGGCCAAGAAATATGGCAAGCTCTACAATGTTTTGAATTAAATGATGATTGTATTCCCAGCACAGACAGAGAGATATAATACTATAAAAAAAAATAACAACAAATACTGTAACTTTATTAGTCATAGTTTATCTTCCCCTTCTAAAAAAGGTTTTCAAATCCCACAAAAGCAGGCGGTAACTTTTTATTTGCTTTAAGCCCTGGTATCCACATGTTGCTCTCATAAATGTACTCACCAGCCACGAGTACACAAACAAACACCAACATGAGGCTCGTGTTGACAGAACACTTATGGTGACATTAAGCAAATAAAAAGATATTTGCTTTTCACAATAAACCCAAGATGATAAGCTGAACCACATTACGTTTTAAGTTCAACTATGTGCAAACACGCCAACACCATCCGCCTACAATGCTTCTGCAGCATAAGAGAAACTGATATACAACTGCTCTTTTGATTTGTCACCTAATGAACAACACAAGAAAACCCGAGAGAATTCTTCACCAAAGCCGCTGGTTCTCAGCATGAAGCTAACTGACAGGCACCTGCAGAAGCGCCCATTCAGGGCAGCCAGAAAACCAACCTCCACGCTCATTACAGAGAAAAAGAGGGGTGGTAATATAAACATTTACCTTGCAGGGCCGGGTTTGAATGGAATCCCTGCGTGTCCACCATCGCAGGTACACTCTCTCCCCCACTGAGGCAACCGACAGGAGAATCCCTCTCACGAGTTCGAAGGATTTCCTCTCATGTTGACAAATTAGCATAAGCTGCTTCCTGGCTCACCTGTACTCATCCAACCTGTTCGGCGCCTCCTCCGCCCGGCTGCGCCGCGTGCACCTGAAACTGGACACACCGGCTCCAAAATGTACTCTGTGGCATGTTAGAACAATTACTTAATGTGAAAAATGATTCAATTACACCTCCTGGGACGCTGCAACACTCCAGCTCTTTATTGCTGGGATTTTAGTCTGCCTGCAAAGTAATTGCAACTTTTAAATGGTAATTGCAAGACGTGAAGACAAGAAACAACTATAAACCTAGAGCTTCTTGTCCCCTAAGGGGAATAGAAACCCCATTCTGACTTTATCTTTGCCTTGTAAGCAGATACGACAATGAAGCCAATGAGGAGTGGAACTCGCAGAGAATGGCCCGATGGCATGAATCATCGACGTTCTGCTTTGTTTAGTCCTCAAATTTACTTTCACAAGGCTGATACAGCACAAATGATGACAAATGGCTCTGAGAGAACAATGACAATCAGATATTAGGAAACAATTGGTTTGTTTGTTTTTGTCATCATAAAAAATGTATTCGATTTTGTGAATGATTAATGGATGAGACCAACAAATGATGTGATAGAACCGCAGACGCTGTGCTCCCTAAAAAAATAAAAAACAGACTGCTTAATTATTGTAATGCACTTTCGTTTACCTAAAAGAGATACAAACAATGTTCAATGAGCAATGTGTCATTTCCTGCATTTCTAACAAAAATTACTACCTGATCTGATGGAATAAAATGTACCTTTGTGCACTTGTTAGCAAGGCGCAAAATACGTTCCAACAAGTACATATCATTGCAGTTTCCAAAAGAAATGAATACTAGAGGATTCAATTCTGAATCACTGCAATACATATCAGCGTAATAAAAATGTGCGAGGGTTCACATATTGAACCTGTGTTTTAGAGCAAGTCAGTGGACATTTCTCTTTGAAACTGTGGTGAAACGTGCAGTAAGGCTTGTAAAAATGGCGTTGAAAAAAAATTCACAGAGGTACATATTTTTACGAGAGCAGGTTGTCAAATTCTCATGTAGTCTTGTATTTCCATCTGTATATTTGCAGTCAATGGAGTCCAATGCTATTTGTGTTCAACTTAAAGTCATACAGATTTGGAATGATGTAGGTGAGTAAATATTCAGTGGCAATTTTCAAATGTTTCAAAACGAGGCAATGAGGGAAAGAAGTGCAGTGCATTATCAAAACATCGTTCCAAAAAAAAAAAAGCATTTTGGAAATTACATCGTCTAGGATCTTTAGAGAGTACAATCTATACCTCAGAGCCTTGTGTTCATCTGTGTTAAATTCATTCCTGACTAGGGTCTATGATGACAGGATTTCACTTTAGGCCGGACTATTCCTTTAAGGTAGTGTGTTTAAATACATTTTCATGGTTGAGTAGTAGATGCTCACAAAAGACAAAACTCTTCCGACTGTCTTCAGTGGGCAGCCACAATTATGAATTGCAAAGTTGACTTTCTGCTCCACGCATGACGTAGCTCGTTAGAGAGCAGGAAAGATGAATAGAAGACGTTTCACCCCGAGTATCCGAGTCTAAACTGCATTTTGAGAGAAATATGGAAATCTTTTGATCTGCAGAATGCAAATCTTTTCACCACCCAAATAAACAAGCCAGGCGTGAAGACTTTAACAAGAAGGTCCAAAGAGCAGCCCCCGGGGTCTAATGAGTGTGCGATGGCACCGTTGCTCTCCTCAGCCCATCTGATGACTGCTCAGCCTCTGGAACCTGCATCAGACCAATAGGTTACTCTGGTTCATGATTTAATAAAGTCAAGAGGTTTCGGAAGACTGCTCGCTTTCAATATCCATCAGATTCCTTGGAAAAATGGCATCGCTCGCTGCGAATACACCTCAAAGATGTTCTCAACGTGAATAACATAACTGAATTACCACAACAACATCCCAACATACATGCATACCCCTATTATGTTACACATTCAGAGAGCGCTGAGTAAAAAAGAAAAAGACCAGCAGGCCCAACATTCAGGCAATTGTTGTGGCCCCATTGTTCAAATCCTGATGGGAATCTCAGGGGCCGGCTGAATAGAGATGCTACTGCGTTCTCCTGTTACTTCCCATGGTTTCTAAGTGATGGGGTCTTGGCTCATGTTCACCGGCTTCTTCTTAATGTTTAGATGGACCTGATAATAACATCACCTGGGCCTACTCCTCGTCCTCTTCCTCTTGGTCTTTGTATAACACTAACTCATTGAAAATAAATCAATAGAAGCTTAGAGACTGGGACTCTTATTTCTGGCTGTGTATGCAGTCCACTGAAAGAGCACAAAAACTGAATTCACCAAAGCCCAGTAATTATGATTAAGAGCTTACCAAACAAAATGGAGCTGGAGAAGAATGTTTTCTGCTGTCTCATCCTTGCAACTGAGGATACAAAGTGGACAGTAGAAAAGGGCATTTGTATATATCATTTTTCACGGCTTTTTATCTGCTCTTGTCTTACATATGAGAGGGTATTACATCATTCTTCACAAATACTCCTAAGAGAATACAAGAGAAATGTCCCAGAGAATAAACTTCCAAGATGGCTTGCTTTGAACAAAAAAAATATGATTCTCATGTCATGTAAAAAAAACAAAAAAAACGACAACATTACACTGAACTGAGATCTAGCCAGCAAGGTATAATGGCATAACTAGCATAACCTGTTAAACTTTAAAATATTAATTACAACGGCAATTACATAAACAATGTATAATTACAAGCCACACCGCAAAAAGAATATTGTCCGTTCCATACAGACTTTTACAATGGTAACAATAGTCTCTAACAAAATACAAAAATGCTACTTTCAAACTATAAATGAATATATGATGTTCTTCGATCCGTGCAAAAATCTCAATTAAATTTCAATAAATTTCACCCTAACATGAATAACATATACACTTTGACAACAATGATTATTGGAAAAAACAACTCTAAAACCAGCTTGTGGATGATGTGCATGATATGACAAAAAAAAAATTTATATCACTTATTTTATCTACTACTACTACTACTACTACAAAAAATATTCATTAATTATTTTATTAATTAATTTATTTTTTGTTTGTGGAGACCAGCAACTGTTCGGTTATCTATTTTCTTCAAAATATTTACATTTGTGTTCAACAAGAAGAATAAAAAAAATAAAAGTTTGGGACAACATGAGGTGTACTATCCTCTTAATGACAAGCAGCAGCATGTTTAGTAGTATTAGGAGATTAGGAGTGCATGCATCTAATATACAGGCACACGACAGTTTACCTACACTTTAGACATAACCCACTGTGTTTCTATTTAAACATTTTGTGTTTCTGACAGTATTTTATCAAAATCAGATACAAACGAACAGCAACCGAATTCAATGTTTAATCGGTTTTAAACCACATGCAAATAATGTACTCTTGTGCTTGTCAAGTGCAGGATCCTACAAATGTAACTACAACTGCAATAATACGATATTTATTCAAAAGCAGATCATGGAGATATATTAATTGTCCATGGTCAAAAATCATGTTATCACACACCCTTAACTGAAAACCAGTTAAGACTGACAGAGTAGCTTAAGCTAATTTAAGCAATTCTGTTTTTCAGCAGCAAATTCTTCTTTTCTCATTATATAGGTGGCAAACTAATAGCTCTAGAATTTTATTATACCTGCCCCGGCACCTACATTCACATCAGGTGTGAAGGCAGAACATGGTTTTCTCTAGTATTTACCTCAAGCTGCTGCCATTAACATGTTTGTATCACAGCTAATGCTCTCAGCAGGAAGAGCGGGTGGGAAGCAGCACACCACCACTGCAGTCACTTGTTACTCTGATAATCTGCTGTGATGGAATCGCAGCACCAATCGATGTTTCAAGATGCTTACACTTACAGACATGTGGACAAGTAGGCCAGCAAGATTAGCATCTGGCACAACACTCACTTCACACATGAAAAACCAGAGACACAAGAAAATGTCAATACAGCTGGCTCGAATGTGGTATATTATAAACAAAACCAAAAACTGCATTATAGAATTTCACTAAGAGAAATACTTTATACAATATACTTGGCAAAAAAATTGTTGTGTTGTCAAATTAGTACGTTAACACAGGTGATTAATTTTTTTCTATATACGGTGTAAAAAAATTTTTTATACAGTTAACACGGGGCCGAGCCACCCTAACTACAACTGCTGCTTCCATCTCTTTTTTTAATCTGGTCGTACCTGTTTTTTTTGCAAAACACGAAATATGTACCAATAAGTACATATCGCTGCAGTAAAACTCCTTTTATTCCTTTTCACACAAATTTACAGAGTTTCGATTAATAAAGCATAATTTTGGAACAATTACTTGAAGAATATCATGTTAAGACTTCAAAACAATAATAATATGCTGGGATAACTGATGATTTTGTACATTAGCATTACACTTTTTTTTTTTTGAATATAAAGGGCACATGTGAATATGAGTTTTATAATAATGGGTTTGTTTTAAGTTCACTTAAATTAAAAGTGTTTATTTTTTCATGTCTAATAAATGTTAAACTCTCGATTATACTGTAATACCGAATAGCTATAGTCAATGGTTTAACATTAGGGAAAAAATCTATTTCACAGAGACATCAGTATGCAGGCACTATAGCCAAACTTGTCTGTCTAGCACAGGATTATACAGAAAAACACACAACTCTTTACATCAGCGTGTCATGACAGCATCTGGACTCTTACCGATAATCTTACTGTTGAATCACAATGGCCATTTATCAATACCTTCAAATTGGCAGAACTGTTTAACAGTACTTCTGATCACACATGATCTCTAACAGGGCTGAATGAGTGAAAAACTCCAACAAATCTACCTTTCACGAGTCAGTGTAGTTCCATTTTTAATATCGGAAATGTATGAAAATGAGCTGTGAGGATAGAAGTTCATTGTGCTCAATGGATCGGACTGTTTGCACCCTTTTTTAGCTTACAAAACGTCTTTCTGAATAGCAGACAAAAAGTCCCTACAGCATTTTTGAAAATTGCTATCTGTAAAACGACACAATCCAGAATCTTTATTTATACAGTGTGTGCCACTGAAGACTGTAAGTCTATCCCTCACAGCCTCATTTTCATTCATGTTAAACCCTGCTCACATACGAATAGAACCATTTCATCCCCCAATTTCAAACGACAAATCCCACCTAAACAATGTCTTAAGAAAGTATTCTAATGGAGAAATGACTGATCATTTGTACTTAGGCCCTTTTTGACATACATTTTGTACTAATCAAATGAGAAGTTCTGTAAACTAAAGCTGGCTTTTTAAAAGAAGCTGCAATCTCTCAATATGTCCCGCCTAAACTTACACTTTCAATTGGAAATACATCAACCAAGGAATGCATGAATTTGCATTCATCAAGAGCTTTATCAGCAGGCAAATGTATCCTCTCGCCTTTACCACTGTCGATGCCTCCATCTAAGGTTCTGCATTGCATGACTGGGGTTACTGCACTTGACTCACCCCATTGATAAATATATCTATCATTCTAATCATATTTCCATAATGTTTGCCGAGAACGAAACATAATGTGAAATTTAAGGTTATCTTAATGTATTACTCTGAACAAAAACCCACAACCGTGGCAACCATTTCCCCCATCAAATAGCCTGAATTACAAGGCAAAAAACCCCTACACTTTCCTATTTTAGTATTTCTGTCTTCCAGTGCAAATAGAATTATTTGATTCTTAAATCAAAATGTATTTACATAAATGTCTTAATGTGTCAGTATTACATAAGTAAAATAAATATCTCGCAATATCTGCTAAAAGAATCTTGTTTTACTCTTTAAAATAAAACTTATTTAATTAATTAGCTTAAAAAATCTTAAAATATTTTATTAAAAGAAAAGAAGAATTAATTTATGTCATTTATGCATTTATTGCACTGGAAACTATTTTTTGTAGTTTTTTTTATGTACTATAATAGATACATTTTGTCTAGATTATGATGCAATGAGCATTGGGTGCCGTTTCTTCAAAAACAGCAAAACCTGACCTCTCCAGTTGTATTTGGAATACAAAAATGACAAAAAAAATATTTTTCATAGACTACAACAACCACTCTCCTCCCTACCCAGAGCCCCCAGAGTAAACCCTGTTTCTATTTGAGTAACAGGACCTACTTTCGAACTATCAGGAGCCCTGTGTTTGACAGCACATTAAAAAGAGAATTTCTACAACTGAACCTAACAGAACAGCTAAAAGACTCAAAGTAATAAGAACACGATTGCTTGAAATAAAAAAAAAAGTTGGAACCACCAGCAAGCATATTTCTCCTGACAAATGTGCCTTATCCAAAATTCTAGAGAGGAATATAGAGCCAGAGCATTCTTTTCTGAGGCAGCCTTCCGTTTCAGCGATGGCTTGAAGATAAGAAGGATGGCATGAATTCAGAGCAGTATGGATTTACTTTGTAGTTCAATAGTGACTGTAGAGGTAACTTAAAACAGCGGCCTGCCCTGTCACCTCAGTCCTTTCCCTTCCATCCTCTGCTCAAAGATCTTGCTTTCTCGCTCCAGTAGACCGCCTGCCCCCTCAAAACTAATATCAAAATGCTCTGAATTAATCACTTCTCTCAGTCTCGGCTTTATAATGAGTCTCTGTGGGAATTATAAATGGAGTTGTGTTAGGTCTCTGAAATGTTCTTGACGTCCATTGTGTTCTTCTGCAACAATCGACAGCAACGGTCAAATATCAGCCGACGCCTCAGCACTCTCGTAAATGTCAATAACAATGAAAAATATATTTAGGATACCTGACATTTCACAACAGCGGGGTAACACGTTCTAAATAACTAATAGATAGGACCAAACACTTGATGCGTTACTGATTGATGAATTACGTTGCATTCATTTAGCTGAAGCTTTTATCCAAAGCGACTTACAAATGAGAACACTGCCAACAATCTGTCCTTAGGGACGACCGTGTTTGTTAGTGCTAGATCAGTACAGAAGCCTGAGCAGAGGTGAAACGGAAAAAAAAAGAAATATAAAATATAGAATGAACACCTTTTTGTACGGGTTTCCCAAAAACACTAGCTAAGAATTTAGTAGCACATATATATAAACAACATTAATACAGGTTTATTATTTCAAAGCCAATGAAACCTAAATGTGTTTGGAAAATATCAACTTTAAAGTGACTTAACAGGGCAGGCAGTAATTTCATCTTGGGTTGGTCTGCCAAGTGCCATTGACTACATTTAACCAATATACAGGTAAACACCATAAACCTATGGAAATTTGTTTACGATTACACACTTGGCATTGTTGATCATTTGCACACATTTCTAATCACTGTGGTTTAAAAAGTGATTTCAAGCTGTTCAAATGCCATCAGCAGAGAAAGAGAACTTATTTTGCTGTATGCAGAGACGGTGCTGTATTGAACTGAATTGTTTTCGCAGCTTTATAGGACTTGAGCGGTTAAATAAACACACTTGTATGTGTCAAAATGCCCATCTTTACAAGTATCCTTGTAAAGAGAGTAATTTATGTCTTACCCGAAAGCAAAGAGAACATGTGTAACTTATATTGGATCCGAGCAGCTCTTAAAGTGACAGCAGTATTCTAATATTCCTGCTGTCTGTCATTCAAGTGAATCAAGCTATAATAGCTGTAATTTTTCTACTTTTCTTTGTTTGTTTTCGAAACAAAATGTAAGATATTTAGTTTTGGGGGGTTTTTTTAGATATTTTGGTCTGTCCCCATTGCCTGACAGCTAATAGCACTGTCGAGATCTAAAAGACACTATCAGAATAGTCCATCTTCATCAATGTCTGTCAACATTATGAAGCGGCGAGAATACTTTTAGACATTATGACCATATAATTTCTCTCGTATTAAGTCTGTGTGTTCGGCTGTATTCTGAGCCAGTATTCTGAGCCAGTAATGCTTCAACAAACAAAAATGCTGGGTTTTGGCGAGTGACCTTAAAACAACTCTTAAATTAGATTAAGTCCTAAATGACCGTAAAGAGTTGGTAGAAAATCTGATTTGTGTCTGGTCCGAGTCACATGCATCAGGTTTTAAAGTGACAGCGCTGCTTTTAAATTAAAATCCATCACACTTTTTTTGCCATTTTGCCTTTAATATTTCATAGAACAGATCATAGCTGACAGAAAGTGCAGCGATATATAGAGAGAACCCCAACAATATAGAGAACCCCAACAATTAACTTAGTAACATAGTCCTAATAAATTATTCATGGGCTATATTCTGGTTTATTAACAGGTATCGCTACATAATAAAACAAAACAATGTACAGCAAAAATATTAATGTGATTTTCAACGTTATCAAGTTCTGAAGACAGAACAGGTGACCTTTACTGTTTAGTAAATCCTATTATCAGTTTTAGTATGCACAAGATGTCTCAATTTTTTTCTTTAGACCTGCACCTTCCTGGGCTGAGAAAATAAATTTTCATGACCTTATTATTAAACATGATCACACTCTGTCATCTGCTCCAAGAGAAACAACAAAACAGACCTCCAACCAATTTCATAAAAGACATCTGCAAACGTCTAAATGAGAAAAAACAAATCTGAAACCACAACAACAAAAACACGTTTATCATTGCGTGCTCTCTATATATCCCTTTAACCTGTTGACGTCAATAACACATATTTCCACTTGTTTTCTCCCTTTCTGAGGAGAAAGGATGTGCAATACTTCATTAATCCCGGACGCTATCTGGGGAGAGTGACTTGTAAATAGTAAGCAACATTATCAATCATGAGATGGAAGCTTGTGATTCATCACAATGCGTTTCCATTAAAAACCCCCACGAGAACGGCTCTTGTGTCCTGCATCTTTTTCGATCAATACCTGCAGCATGGATAGCTCTGCAAAGACGCATTAAGGCATGTTTAGATGTAAAAGGAAAGCGTAAAGCGAAAATCTTACTCAAACATCGAAAAGTAGCCAAATACAGAAACACTGATCAACAGGATAATTTGGAAAGATACCAAATAAAACCAAAACTAGAAATTTAGTTTAGAAGTCAGTTTAATTAAACTGGTGAAGGTCCTTTATGCAAGTTACTTTGGTAAGGAAATTGTAAAAATTAGATGACAATTTTTATGAACGAGTCACTGATTCATATTCGCAACCATTTGTTTCAAAACGAGGGAATCAATTTTCTCATCCAAATTGTTCAAAATCTCTGATTCCTTCAAGCCTGTGATGTTTGGAGACACAGCAACTGATTGTTCTTTGTTTAGAAATATTTCTGTTGGTGAAGCAAAACGCACAAAGTAATCAACAAAGATGCGTCTTTATTTTCTTGGTCTTTCAGTTCCACTGTGAGAATGATAATATAAAAAAATCTTGCAGTTTAAAATGGTGCAGGAGGAAAAGGTCTGCTCTGACTCATAACTGTATTGCAGAACTCTCTTAGATATTTCTAATAAAGAACAATTCACAACAAAATGCTAGTCAAAAATTAAAACAATCCCTGGAAAGCTTTTTTCGTATATTCTTAAAAACACACAGGCATTAAAAAAAAAAAAAATCGTTATATGCGTAAGGAGTTGCTTATTGGATTACTGCTATATAGCTTAAAGTGTTCGTCTAAAGCAAAAGGAGTTTTTTGAAAGCAGGGTTTGGGGTGACACAATAAAAAGTGCCAGAAGATAATCTCTTTAATCATAGTCTAAACAGCCCCAATAGCTGCACAGTTTCTTATTCTCCTTTATCTTACACTCATTTTCCCCTGAATAGCGGTTGCTTGTCCTACATAACAGTCATGGGCAGCAAATCCTCTTAGCATCTAATCATTGGCTTTATTCATAAAGGAAGCTCTTGATGTATTGACAGAACTGAATGCCCCCATCTCACTTGTGTTACCAGCTGGACTCCTCATTCTTATGTCTCCAGCCTACAGAATGATGCTTCAGCGGGACAATACAATTCATGCCATTCAAACACCAGTATAAAGGGTTACTGGTTTAGGAACATAACAAAAAGGAAACATACCAAACAGTATATTTTTACACAAGAAACTGGGCAACTGGGGACACTGTAGTCAACAGTGATGGCCAAAAAATTTTGTTATGAATAATTGTCACAATAAATGTTAAATTTTTATTTCTTTCAAGTGGGGTTATTTCCTTAACAAAATATCTAAAACATCTTACTAGAATTTTTTTTTTCTTTTAGTTTCTGGATTTTCTGATGAGCGATATTATTTCAAACCATCAGACAGGTTTGAGTTGCCTGACTTTGGCAAGTGTCTTCAGAAGGTTGCAGTGCAGGCTGCGATGTTAATATTACTTTTTTTTACTCATTTTTAGAAATGCACATTTGACAGTAGTGCATGTAGTATAAATGCGAAAATGCTATAGCTTAATCTCAAAAATACTGTAATTACCCTTTAATCAACGTGAATATCCCACATTTGTCACAATAGTACAGTGCGCTTATTACTACAGTAAATTTGTAGATCGAAAAGCCACCTGGCTGTATTTTTACACCTGTGTTTCTGCTGTTTGTCAGCGCTGTTCAATCTAGCTTTAAACTAGTTTAAATCAAGTCATTTGTGTTCTTTCCTGAATTGAAGTGCTTCAACTAGATCAAAGCACTGTTTAGTGCTGGCATGACTACGACTCATCAGCGAGTAAATGCAGCTGCGTTGATGCTTGAATGAGAAAAAATCCTCGTTTTATTGATTTCAATTACTTCAAAAGGTCCTTACTTATTTTTTGATGGAGTAATGGCAGAAATGTAAAGCGTTGTAATGAAAGGTTTGGCAATTGAGAGGTTTAGGTATGTGCCCCAAAATTGAATAGCGTAAACTATGTTTGAAAACAAAATTCGTTTAGTTACTATTGCTCATTTTTCACGAACTTATTTCAGTCATTTTATTGTCATTGACGGTGGGCTTTTTATTGCGATATTGGAAAAATAAGGCGCTGTCACTTTAAGGAGCTCTTGTTAGTCTATCATCAGACTGTGCTCATTAATTAAGTGATCAGTCTCTGAACAGGTTGCAATGCAACAGTCTAATGTGGAAGTGAGCCATTATTAACAGCTGCAGCACACAAACACACGCCATCTCTGAGGAATTTTCAAGGATGCAACTCAAACACTAGAGCTTTGAGCCCTGCTTATCGAGCATTTCGGTTCAAAACCAACTATATATGAGGACACGCATTTGTTTAAATGTGTAACCCAACATTACCTCCTTTTTGAACAGAACAGCCTCAATATGCTTTTTATACGGCTATTTTTAAGTCTACTCCAGGGATGCATCTAATCACCTGTGTCTCTCAACAGCCTGTATCTAATCTGAGGAGCTAAATATAAAAGACTGTAATATAGACTGGGGACTGTTGGAACACTATCAGTTTAACCAATTGAAAAAAAACAGCACAATCACTCATTTGGGAATCTAAGGTGACAAATAAAAGAGATGGAAACAATTAGTAAGCAAGTAAAACAAATATATATATATATTTGATTTGTGCTCATGTTAGCTGATTTTTAGAACAATTAAAGTTTTTTTTTCTTTTAAATATGATTGGTAGCATTTTAGGAAGGACTTTTTCAATGACCCTTTCAGTACCTGGGTGCACTTTTTTAGCGAGACGCTAAATATATACCTGTAAGTACATATCACTGCAGTTTCAAAAGAAATGAACACTACAGGTGGTAAAACTCTGACACCTTTTATTCCTTTTCACACAAGTTCCGATTAATAAGGCAGAATTTTCATACGCTCACTTGAAGAATATCATGTTATGACTTCAAAGCAGTGTTAATATGCTGGTAGATTTGAAAACTAATGCTTTTGAATGTTAGCATCACACATACCCAGCTTCATATCTATGGTTTTTCACAGACGGTAAGTTTGTTCGGTGGTATGTACCTATATCGACATAAAAACGTGCCAGGCTTCACATATTAAACGTGCGTTTTAGCGCAACTTTCTCTTTGAAATTGCGGTGAAACTTGCAGTAGGGTACATAAAAACGGTGTTGCACAAAAAAAGGTGCATATGAGACCAGGTTGGTTATAAAAATACAAATAACAAAAAACAGATAAGTTTCAATGAAGGCCATTACCGCTACTGGAAAACAATAATTCATAACAACCTATCCAGAACCCTCTCGAAACTTAGGCTAACATCGTCATTAGCTGGGGTGAATAAATGGCAAATCTGAGACCACTCCAAATTCAACAAAAGATGTCTGACAAAAACAGCACAAAAAGACTTATTACGACGAAACCTAATATGTTACACTCCGCAACCTGTTCAGGCATCCAGTTAAGATATCTAAGCAGCGAGACGGTAAAAGTCACTTCTGTCGCCTATGTCAGACGCTGCTGTATCATTTGTTGTGCTATGTTTGATAAGGGGCCGCAGGAGTGGTGTCTGGCGATCCCACCTGTAGACTGATGCTCTCTGTTCATCACTTAAAATGTCAAGTGAATTATAATGCAAAGCTAGCATTTGTCACAAAGACTATTGAGCAGATACCTACCCTTGTCATATATAAAAGAAAAAAGTAAGCTTTGTGAGAATATCTCCCATGGTGCACTGCAGCTCTACTGATACCTGGAGAATAAATTCAGAAATCGTTCATTGTCCATGTCAGTATTTTATGAGACAGGACAATAACATCAGGGCACCACATGCCTCAAACTCTATCCAAAATTAATTCAGTATGACAACCACACTGATGAGTTCTAAAGGTTAATGGGGAAAAAATGTATTTTAATTAAAAATATTTTGAAACCAAAGAGCTGTGAAAACTCTAAGACTGTTATTGCCACAGTATAATCCACTGAAAATATGAACTTTAAAAAGTGTTGCTACAACATGGAGACTGTAAAAGCAGGTGCTATGTTAACTTTTACTTAACTGCTAATTAGCTAATGCATTTACTTTGTTGTTGATATAACACGACAAGCTAGATTTGCATTTCATGAAGGAAGTGCCTAAAAGGCACTACAAGATAAACGAACAGATGTGTAAAAAAAAAAAAAAAAAACAACAAGAACAACTCCAGATGCAAAGACATGAAGAAGAATGCATATACTGGCAAACTGTCAATGGTAGATGATCCATCAACACCAAGCTGTTTTCAGTTTGCACTTCGAAATGTTGCACTGTTAATAAAAATCCAATAATATATACTGCTTTAAACAAATTATCCAAATAATCATTTGGAATTATCAAATAATCCGAAAAGAATGTAAAGCAGAAGCAGCATTACCTTCAGTATTGTACTTTGGCTAAAGTCATTTCACTCACGTCAGACGCCAAGTGCGCAATATGTATTCTCGCCATATTACAGTTTTATTGTATTTTATGTACTACATGGTGCTTTTATGAACATAACTGATTTTGTTCAAAAACAATTAAAAACTATACTGGAAGAAAGACCGATAGCGTGTATGTGACGCTCAGTAAATGAAGCGCTCTTGTTACTTTAAAGCTATCAATGCACTGTATCAGCAGAACAAAATTAAAGATCGTTCCCTAACCATCAGCTCCCAGAGGAAATCATTAATGCTCAGGTAAACATGGCTGAATGTGACAGAAATTTGCAATGTTGTCAGCTCTTTAAAATTGACGCTGTGCTAGAGTATCTGTCAAAATTTCTGCTGCTGTAACAATGACAGTCCCATTTAAAAGGTTAATTTATAACTCACGAAAGAATTTATGGGATCTTATTTTAGCACTGAAAGACTGAGTGGAGACGTTTGATTAGCTGAAGGTGAAGCATGTAATTTCAGAAATATACTGATATCCAATCTGTTTGATTGAGTAGCTGGACTAATAAAATTGGCTGAACCAGAGGTGCAAGTTTGCTGTGGGACGGCGGCGTGTTTGTACTTTACCATACAATTACACCCAATGGGGAAGAAAAGAACATAAAAGGACTATACAGTTAGCAAGTATTCCATATGACTTCTGCACTGCATTAAAGCCGTGTAATAGTTTTGTTTAAGGATCGTACAAAAGTGGCACATTTGAAGATGTGATTACGTGCATTTCGCTCTTTTTGGCACAAAAAAACTATTGAACGGCTTCAGAAAATAATTTTTTGTGGCCTTTTGTTGAAGCCTTGAATCTTCAAGCTGCTATTCATCGTAACTGCACGCATGAAAGAGCAGGAAAAAGTCTTTACATTTTATTTTGTGTAATTCTCAGAGGAATAATGATATGCGGTTTTGGATCAACATGAGGAAGGGTAATATTAAAAAAACGAATAATGTTAAACCATTTGATTAAAAATCAGAACAGTGTAATAAATGAAAGGTACCTGACGCAACACTGAAAATATGTTGCATCCTAAACTTTTAAAGCATCCCAAGTATGACCTTTATAAAACAGAATAGAAGAACTGAAGTTCAAAGTACCTTAGTTTAAAGGAGTTATTACCTCCAGGACCACAGCTGTCAAAAATCAATCAAGGGCTTCGGAATGGTTTGTACATGCATTTTAAATTCTCCCCAAACAAGCTGTGAAATGCACATTTAACAAAGAAGCAGTCATACTAATGGAACTTTATATGGACCCTCTACGGATCGAGTGAGTCAAGCTGTTGTAAAACGCTCCGTGATGGACCCAATTTTGTCAAAAGCCTCTTGTGACAAACTTCCACAAACCCAACCTTTGAAATGGTTTAGTTGTGTGTCAAGCTGCCTCTGGGGAGAGCAGATTCGGCATCCATGTTCAAACAATGTCCAGAGGAGAAGGAATTAGTCTCTAATTCACTCTGCCCCATTCAACCTTCTGCTGCAGCTCAGCAGGCGGGAAAGGTCACAACAGGTGTCCCGTGCCGTCCCCTTTTAAGAGTGCTTGGCTATGTTCCATGGTTACCCCAGTGAATGGCATGCACCATTTCCACTCTTTGAACAAACACTGCAGGCCTTTTTTCTTTACGGCTTTTGTCCAGTTCCCTTGTCCAACCAGGGTCAGAGCAGGGCAGTAAGTGTCCTGAGTGGTTGTTATTTTTCACACTAAGGAACTGGCAGTGCCTTGCAGTCCTGGTGTGAATATACAGGTACGTAACGATATGTACTACTATTAGAAAATGGCTGCAATTTTTTGGAATTTAGTTACAGCTTTTACAATTTGAATGTTCACGATATACCATTGTTATGTTCAAGGGAGAGTTGGGACACCTTTAGAGCTCTGTCGTAGATTAAAAGGGAAGAAGTTTGTCTCTGTACGATGTGCTGCTCTTGATGTCATGTGACAAGGGTTGAAACGACTAAATCCTGACCAGACTAACGCCTCAAATTTATATCATTTCACGCACAGCGGTTTTATTGCCTGTCATCTCATTAAGAACAGGACAGCTTCTCGGGAGCCACAACGTAACATGTAACAATGACAGCTGGTCATAAGAAGCCACATTAAAAGCTAAAAACATATACATACACAAGGAATAATAGACAAAATGCCTTTGTTCGACAAAAACAGAAAGTGAATGGCTGCAAGCATGTGTGGTGTAAAATGTTCTGTGCAGATACGTGTGTCATGAATTATTAGTCTGCTTACATGTAAAACCCCGAATACCAGTTACATGCCTAAATATTTTAAAATGGCGACTGAAGACAGTACGCAAAATAAATGATTTCTAACGCAAACGATGTTTTATTAGAATATTGCGGTTATGACAGCGGATAAAAAAAAGAAAGAAACTAAAGCAGTAAAAAATCATTTTAAACGTTCGCTTATTTCGCCGTTGTTTCGTTACGCCAAAAATAACGCGACAAAAATGTATACAGCGCACAGCGAAAAACGTAAAACCGTCATTTTCTTGTTTAATGCATTTAATATTGCGAGAGACGTACATCGGGAGCGGACGAATAGCAAACAGTAACTATGCGTGCAAATCTTTTACAATTGTCTCAAACTAACATGTTTTTGTGATAAGACTGCCTTGCAGAAGATGTTATCGATTGGTCGACAGGAGCTGCGTGAGGATTTAATATGCATGGATTGACGGAAAAGCTTAGCAATCGTACCGCATGTTGGCACAAAGGGAAAATTTCACCACTCACTAAAGCAGTGTGATCCTCTGCAACCAGCAGGTACCGACACGGCCATTCAAGAATTCCGTCATCCAAATGAAGATCGCAAGGATTTTTTTTAGGATATTAGGGTTAAACGGCGCTCCTAACAGCGAGCAACGCTGCTTCGACATTTCCGGAGACGCGATTCACCGCAAGGGTTAAAAACCGTACTACGCTTACACTCCTATCAGCACGCCACGCCATTTTCCTGCTTTTTTTCCCCCCGCTTCCATGCTTCCTGCTCCGCCGTCCCCTCCTGAACACTGATCAGTGAGGTATTTTCAGCCGGAGGATGAGACGCAGAACACATAAAAGCAACACAAATAAAAGGTCATTGTCTGAGGGCTTACCGGAGCCGAGGCAGGAAAGGGCCCGAACCAGTCAGTAACTATCGACCACGTGCGGGTGCTGGACCTGGAAGACGGAGAACAACAAAGACAGTTTGTGACAAAGCTGACACGCTGTAGTCTTGGAAGAGTAAAATCAATTGTGACATTTTTCATTTATTTGTAAATGCCTCTTTGGCGGCAGACTCACTCGAAACGACAGTCTGGCTCTTACGGAATAGGAGAGGTGAGAGTAAAATAGAAGAATCCTGACAGTTGCCTTAATGAGATTCCGCATTAGGGCCGCGCTCACACACTTTTCCCCCAGCCAGGAGCACGCCCTTCACTTTCAATCTCACACACAAGTAATTTGGGGAACGTTAACCCTATAAAAAACTAAATCCAGACAGCATTGCTGACACTTTTCTCACCGTCCCGGATTTAATGGGAGACAAGAGCCTTAAATAGTTTGCACCCATGCTGATGAACAGAAATAGATGCATGTGTGAATATCAAATCAAACATTTGCAAAGTATATTTGATTTTAAAACTTGATGTAAAAGTCAGGCAGATATATGACAGAATTGGGTTTGTTTTTCCTGGTGTACAGACGCGGAATAACTTTAATATTAGTACGTATTATTACTTTCCCGTGAATAAAAAAAGCTGTATACGGAATTTCTTTATATGAAACTTTATGTATAAAAGTTTTTATATGAACTTCATAGTAAAACCTAACAAATCTACTCATAGTGTAACTGACCTATTTTTAGCAGTTTATGTTAACAGGTATAAGAGCAGTAATAACTAGCTTTACGCTTTTATATATGAAAAAAACGATGAATTATTAGCAGAAGTAGGGTATGTGCGTAATAAATAGATTAGTGTTTAATACATAGTACATTTTACAACAATGTGATATGACTTAACAAAAAAAAATTATAATAATAAACACTCTCAGATCAGTTAATGATATTAATGAGATCTTAATGATAGCAATTATTTAAAAATGTCAATGATGGATAGATATCTTTCACTGTAAATAAAATATATCGACATCCATCCTGTGAACAAACACCTCTTACTTTCTTGACTTTCTTACAATATCCCACTGCAATACATGATTATATGTTTAATGATTTGATCTTAAAAGAATGTACTGATTATTTCTGTCCATGCAGTGCATAAATGCGGTACTACAAAAAAAGAAGCAAAGGAGTAAGGAGTCTACATGACTAATCAACATTTCAGGTCAATTTTTTCCACTTAGTAAAGTCAGAATTATTATAAATGTTATTGTTAGATAAAATGCTGCTAGTTGGATGTAGATGGTATCAAAAGGAAGGATATTAAAATATTTAGAGGGATAGAAAGTATTTGATTGGATAAAAATCTGTGTAGATAAAATGGAGAATATAATGAACAAAACAACTCTTTTTTTTAAGAGTAATATTAAAATATATACACCACTGTTCAAACCTTTTGGGAAGGTAGAAGACGTCTTTTATGCTAACCAAAGCTTTCAAACATATTTGCCTTTTATTTTTATATACTTTAAAATGTAATATTTGATATCAAAAGCTACATTTTCAGCAGTTCCAATCATAACACGTGATCTCTCAGAAAACATTTAATATAAGAAAATATTATGTTTAATTTAATGCATCCCCGGTAAAAGTATTCATTTCCTTCAATAAATAAATATCTTGCTGACCGCAAAATGTTAAAATGATAGAGTATCCGTTTAAATGTATTTTAATAACGCATACAGGTAGGAGCACACTAGCACAAAGACTTTTGCATTTCAGCTTTGGGCATGTAAGAAACATTTTAATGCAAATCACTAGTGCTTAAAGGTTTAGAATTTTTTGTACTTTTCACACTTCAGCGGAGCTTACTCAAAAAAGGATTAAAGGAAATACTACATCCTTTGGAAACATCTCCCTTGTTCTCTTAAATCGCTGAGATGTGCAGGCATAAATAAAAACAGATGGCTATTATGAGAAAGTCCCGAAGCTGAGTGCGGTAGCATTGTGCCAAAGACCCCGTCACATTTACTATCCATCTCTATCTGATTAGCATTTCAACTCACTTGTCAGGTTTACTTGATATGTGTTGTAATCAGATTTGTGGGTCAGGAGGAGAACATCTCTCCTAGTAAGGAACATAAATAGCCACAACATTATTCATTACTCAAGGCCACAGTATAGCGGTTAGTGATACAGCAATTCATTTCATGTTCCCTTTCCATTTTTTTAATTCGAAAATTAAAGATCAAAACAAATAATTGTCATTTTTTATGATAAAAGAAAAAAAATAGAAACAACTAACCCTGATCGTAAGCCTAAAACAGATATTTCCTTAAAAAAAATTACCCCTTCAATCCGATTGGATTGTTGATTCGGAGACATCTTATACTTGGTCAAATCACACTCGCACTGTGGACACGCACATTATAGATACTTTGGTACTTTAGACTCTGATGGCTGTGGGGTTATACCAAAAATAAAAAAAAGACAGACATAAAAGGTCAGGAACCACTTCTGTAATAGATAATAGCTCAGGGTTTGATCAATTTGTTTTCAACATCTCTTTGGACACTTTGCTCCTCTTTACCTCTGCAGTCCTGGTTGAACGTGAAGTGGATTTACTTGCAGGCGGCATGCAGCTTGAGTGTCGGAGGTCAGCTCTTTTCCACTACCCCTCTGGTGAGGTCACGGCAGACAGACTCCCGTACTGATGCACCTGACTGTCTCTTGGAGCAACCATCCATAATCTGAAGAACTTGGGGAAGAGGCCAAAAACCTGTCAGGTTCAGGCTGTGGTACTCAGGACGCTGCGGGGAACAAACTGAGAGAGTGGGGAAAAAAACACTATTTTTATCTAACCTGTGAGATTAAGAACAAGATTTGTGGCTAGATTTATGACTCCTTGTTTACAGAAGTAGATAATAATGTACATAAAAATAAAGAACTTGATTATTCTGAATACATGTATCTCGGGTACAGTACATGACTAATTTCCTCAAGGAAAAACAAATCTCTGAATTAAATTACATGAGAGACAACTGGTCATGCATTATTGTAACTTAAAATTATTATAAGGTTAAAATTAACTGTAAACCTTTTATAATAATAAAGTTACATTTGTATTATATTTGTGCTCCATTTTTTTTTTTAACCAACAAAATGGTGGCTTTCATAAAAAAAAATAAACAAAAAAATGTATATATGTATGTATGTATGTATGTATATATATATATATATATATATATATATATATATATATATATATATATATATATATATATATAATAAAAACAAATGAATACACTGAAGAACAATACAAAAATTCTAATGAATATGTTATATGGTGCACAAGCTTAGCTCTAGAGTTCGTTTCTCTAGCTGACTAACATCTGTGGACACCGAATATGTTTGTTTCTGAGGTAAATGTGATGTTACGTGACATTGTTTACAAGTTGTTATATTTTTTCCGCGGTTAAAACACTAATTGAGCAAATACATGAAACAAGACCGAGATTTCAGCCGTGCTACTTGATTTAATTTGTACTCTCAAAACACCTTCGGATGTTTGTTTATGTTTCTTTCATGCTGATCATTTGCCGGCGTTTCGTGATCTGTCACTCCACATTAAATTGATGAAAGAGCATTTATTGTATGAATACTGTAACAAAAACGTTTCCATATCAAATGTAACAAAACGCAAAGTCTATTAAGATCTTTTGTTTCGACTGTGCTGTTCCATTCATTGACTGAAAACATGGTAGAATAATCGCGTCTTTCTATACGATCAAACAATCTATATACTGTTTGAGAGGTTTGGTCTTGCAGTGATCAGTGCTTGAAATTAAGAAATCAATATTTTACCCAGCTCTAATATTTGTACCTAATTTTATAATAATATTCAAATAATATGTATTTAAAGCAGATTACACGGTCAAGGTCCAGAAAATTAATCGGCAGAATATTTCATCTGCCATCAGAGTTTCAACCGTTACATTATGAACTTACGAGAATGTTTTTTTATACACAAAGAAAACCAAAATAACCCTTTTATTCAACAGTTTGTCTCTCCTTTGCTGAAAAAACAAAAAAACTGCTAAAACCAGCCTAGGCTCAGTCTAGTCTTAGCTGGTTTAAACTGGAAGTAGCTGGTTTTAGCTGGTCAGCTGGGAAGTGGCCAAAACCCAACTTAAACCAGCTAACAGGCTGATTTTAGCCATTTTTTGAGAGCATCCACTGGACACAAACAGGAAACTATATGAATCGTTTAATAAAGTCATAATTTTTAACATTTAGATCGAACCACTGATAGCAGATGGACTATTCTGATGATATCTTTCCTTTCTGGACCTCGATGGTGTTCATTACTTTGCAGTCAATGGTCAAAGGTCTCTTGGTTTTCTCCTAAAATATCTTTAATTATGTTCCGAACAAAGATTTTATGGGTTTGGAATGACATGGGGGTAAGTGATTAGTTTAATTTTGGTGTGGAGTGTCCCTTTAACTGATGCACTTTGTTCTGTGAACAGTAAACACTGCCTACTTTGATTTGATTGGCCATCATTTCGACATTGGGGAGAGTTGTAGACAGCTGCCCAGCCAAATTATATACATTTTTGTCATAACATAACAAACAGAGCGCTGCATAATGGAGTGCATCCGAGCAATACAAGAATTTCAAATAACAGAATTACATCAACAGTATACCGTCACTGAGTCTGCAGCTGCATCCGAAATCAGTTGACCCGCTGCCTTATCAGGCAATGACTTTTGCAGGTAGCATTTTTGCAAGGCACCTCATGAAACTGATTTCAGACAGGCTTTTGAGGCAGTGTGATGGTTTAATGATCTACAAACAGAATGAGCTTCAGCGATAACTACATGAATACTGATATAATACTGATTTGACTCTAGAAATAGCATCAAAAGTGCTAAAAGTTAGTCAGAAATACACACAAACTGATCACTAAATGCAACTTTCAGACGCCATTTTTATTTTTTTCCATACCGTCAGGGAATGCAACACAGCGTTTGCAGGATATCAAAGGCAGCGAAGGATAAATCTTTGCTGCCTTCAAAATTCGATCAGAAGAAGGTACCTCCGGAGACAGGAAGTGAAGCAGAATTTAGATTCGGACGTACCTTGATGCCTTCCCACCTTGGAATGCTGCCTCTGAAGGCAACATTTTAGAGCAGGGGTGCACAATCCTGCTCCTGGCGATCCACAGTCCTGCAATGTTCAGCTGCATCTCTAATCAAACACACCTGAAGCAACTAGTTAAAGTCGTCAGGATCGCTTGAAAATGAAAGGCTGGTGTGTTTGATTAGAGTGAGTGCTGAGCTTTGCAGGACAGTCGATCGCCAGGAGCAGGATTGAGCCCTGTTTTAGAGCTTTTGGACACAGCTTGTGAAAAACAGCATGTGTTACTCACGTATAGCAACCTCTATGTCTGTTTTCAACTATAGCTACACTTGGTGTTAACATGCGATCACGGTTATTCGGTCAAGCAGATCGGATCATCAGGTAATTGGGACACTGCATGTTTACACTTCGCAACATCAACTGACTTCTATCTGGATAACCGCCCGGATCTGTCTTTTCTGTGCAGAGTCTGTAGAGAATGGCTTCAGTGCAGATCAGCGTGAAGTGGTGGGTTGCGTTTACATTACACAACTTGTCCTCGACTACTTCTGGACCAGCCATTCTGATCAGAAGCATGTCTTTTTTTAAATGTGTAAATGGACAACATCTGGATAAAGGCCGCATTGTATTACCAAATGCAGTACTTAAGGCCTCTCCTGCGCTGAAAAGCTCTTCAAATATTAACACGGGTCCTACCTCTTGCCTTATCGCAACCTTTATTCATTCGAATTTTTTTTCTTTTCATCTGTAAAATGTCAGCCTTTTGACCAATCTCCCGCTCATGGTTGCCCACAAGTCTGATCGGTCTGAACAATTTTTGATAATACAGTTATATTATTACAAAATGCGTTAAAATGAGTGTAGTATTTTTAATAAACTTGAGCCTACAGACTAGTAGTGTGTTGTTTCTGTTTTGATTCTATTATTGATTCATTATTAAAACCACGACGAGGCAGATGAAATGATGCTCTATTGTCTCTGAAATATGTGGGTAAAGCACGTTCAGGCTAGTCTAGTGTCTCTCATGAGACTGCTGCTCTGACCCCTCTCTCACTCTTTTTACCTCACTGTCACAACTGACAGGCTTCTCCTCTCTCCAAGCAGCAAAACAGTGACACTGACTCTGTCCTGTCAATTATTTATGTCTAAGTGCCCAGCCTTGAGTCGTATGCCCTCTCCTCTCACTGCACACTGTCTGGGCTTCAGTCTCAGAGAGACCCCTCTGTTCCATTCAGCCTTCTGCACTTTGGCTGATAAAATTTAATCTTTATTTTTGAGACGCTTTTACTTAAGCTGAAAGTGGCCGTTCTTAGTTAATTTAAGGTAAAAGCTGATCTTAGGAATGACCTGATGCTGAGCTCCTACAACCTCCTCAACTGATACTATATACCTCTATTTGTCTATCTATCTATCACCAGAACTGGTTTTTAACATACAGCACTGTTATTTACTCATGAGTATATTAAACTATGAGCTTGCAAATAATAAATCTTGTTTTACAGTTAATATTCACAGACATACACGCACACTCATTGAGATACTGTTTGAAACATCTTTTTGTTTTGTTTTTTATAACATAGCATGATGCGCTCACATGCCATCTCATAAACGGAGTTAAATACAGATTTTTGGCACATCTTGCTCAATCTATCATTATCACATGGCACAGCTGATTGGCTCTCTCCTGGATTGGTAGCCAATGACTGTTCACCATTCAAATACATAGTGTTTTCTGTAGCAGTTAACCCTACGCCTTCCCCAGCTCCACCTGTATAGATCTGCTACGAGGTGATTCGTGTTTGCAATATTGGGGTTATGTCATGTACGTTATGTTTTGTAAATAAGATTAATTGGATATCCCTCACCAGACTTTTTGTAGCTTTCACTACTGTACTTATTAGGTATATCTCGTAAATGTAGCTTAAATAAATAGCTTTTCAATAGTTAAAAATTGAAATCGAAATATATAAACAAACCTAACGCATGTCGTAACTGGTCAGTGACTTGGCACTGGGTGATCTTTTCTCACTGTTAAAGCAGTAATGGCCTTGTCATGGTATTGTAAAGGAAAAAAAAGTCGTGAGGATGGAAGACTAGAGTTCTGGCTGGTACTCTAGCATCTGACTCAGCATCTACAGCAAGATGCTCTTACATTATAATCTTTTAAACTAAGTGTAGAAACATTGCGCCTGAAAATGATCCTTTTTTCACCACAGAACATTATATTTCACTTTTTTTTTCGCTCAAAAGACATGCCAGGGAGAAAAGCACTGACATTGATTGAGGAAAAGTATTTGTGCCAAATATCTGATCCATTTTTGGCCCACTGTAAATCTCCCCTTAAAAGCCATTATTCTGAAATATTTCCATCAGGGGCTTGCACCGGCCCATTACCTCCCGCCCTTTTTCAGGCAAAGTACATTCAGTTGAGTATAACGGCTCTCAGCCTCATAAAAATACCATAGACTTGGATTAGAGATATAAACATACCCTGTTGGTGAACATCCGTCAATCAAAATGATCCATATATACACAATACACAATGGTGTTTATGTTACGTTTATCTACGATGACATTATTATTTTTGCAAAGTATTTAAATCAAATAATGATGTCATGAAGTCTTTGTTTTCGCATGAACAATGCATTACATTTTTATGAAACATTCACGAAAAGAATACATTCTGGCAAGCTTTACCTAATTTGATGTTGCAGTCAAAAAAGGCCAGCCAAACATTGCTTATCATATAAAGTTTGCGAAAAAACTAACAAAAAAATCAATAAATTGTTGGTAATTTTAGCAATGTTCACTCATTACTGAACTCACACTGAGATGCATGAGCTCAGATCAATGATCAGTTATCACAAAACCTGTGATAACTGAAATAAAACATGTTGGGGAAAAATTTGAATCAATATTTGGTGACAATATAAGAATTGTACAAGTTTATGTGACCATTTTTTCGCAGTGTGATAACATTTAATAAAATTTTGAGTCTCAGAGTATTTTTTTTTAACCAAAATCATTCGATTACCAATATTTCTGTTTGGGTTCCACAGAAAACGGAAAGTCATACAGGTTTGGACTGACTTGAGGGTATGCGTACATGGGAAAAAATATACTAAATATTTTATTTTACATTTCCTTAATCTGAAATAAATTGATTATAACCACTTACCTTAAACACACACACACACACACACACACACACACACACACATATATATATATATATATATATATATATATATATATATATATATATATATATATATATATATATATATATATATATAAATAAATAAAAAGTATTACATTGTTCATTTCATGCCAAAACCAGTAAACGAATAGTTCTCACCTAGGAAAAAAAGAACATTCCTCAGATCAAACGTGTAAAAACAGTGATTTTTTATATGATGTCCAACTGTCTCACTTTCATCAAGTCGAGCCTAAAACAGTTATTTGAAAAGCTCTCATAAAAGCATTCATTCCGTCTCTAGACAGGATTCACAATATGTCACACTTGACGATTTGTCAAAGGTTAGAGAACATTGGGAGTTTGCGGGGCGTCCATACCTGAAGGCGCAGCCTTTTCTGGTTCAGCTCGACCTTAACAAGGTGACCAGAAAGCCTCCACACGGGTGCTTTACAGCCTCTGTGTCATTTCATCTGTCAGGCCACACAAGATCACAACACAATAAACTTGTCAACTTTCAAGAAATTACTGCAACCAAACTCATTCCCTCTCACTCAGTGAAAGAGCGGGTGACATTGGGTCTTTTATAAGACCATGTGGAGGTCAGAGAATCTACTGCTTCTACGTGTGGAATTAAGGTTCCTGGTGGCTCCTGATTTATGGCTGGAGGGGCCCAAGGTTCTTGTTAAACTGCTGATTAAGGAAGCTTGAGAAAGACTGATTGAAATGCGTTATGATTACACTCGCTACGCAACATGTCGTAATTCCTATCCTCAAGAGTTGCACTGACACATCCTAGAACAATTATTTACTGATTGCAATTAAGTGCAAGGTAATGAGCTCCAAAACGATCAGTATTTTGGGAAGGAAAGTTCAGCAGATATTGGTAAATTTAGATGTAGATCATAAAATATATCAAATTAAGTAAAAACCGCCATTGCAATTTGTAAACGGTTGAGTCTGTTATGCTCACCAAGACAACTGTATTCTGTTTTACTATTAAAAAAAGTATTTATTTTTGTAATGGCAAAGCCAAATTTTATGTCACATGGTCCTTCAGATATCATTCTAATCTTGATTCAGCGCTTAGAAGACTTTTGCTATTATTATAATGCTGCTTAATACTTCTACAAAACATTTTGTGAATACAAATAAAAATTAACTTAATTAAATGTAAAAATTGAATTAAATTAAATAATGCGTTTGAAAAAAAGTCATAGTCTTCACACTGGAATGGATTCTGGTTCTCCATCAGCCATTTTACAATAAAGCCAATGCTTGTTTACTATTCATTAAAGCTTGGCACTGTGCGAGTATATACAAATGTGTCTGTGTTTCCAAATTTTCTAACTGCTCCATAAAGCTTTTATTCACTCATATTCTCTTTGCCCTCCATCTGTCTCTATTAATATAAATATTTTCTACAATAAGTCCAGGCTTGTCAAGAGTTGAGAACAAAACATTGGCTTTCATGCAGAGAAAATTGCTGATGTATCAGCATGCAAGCTTACGTTCAAGCATCAGGCCAGGATGCATCACACTGTTTTGTTCACAGCTTAACCTCAAATACCCATTTCCCATCAGCCCAGGTGAACGTGCTCTAATCCCCGATCGGCTCAATGGTATTACGGTATTAACAAAGACAAACAGATAGTAGGATCCAATGCTAGATTACAGATGCATGTGGATTTTAGTCATTAAATGTCTATCATCTATCTATCTATCTATCTATCTATCTATCTATCTATCTATTGCAATAAACGTCAACTATCAATCATTAGAGTATTAGAGGACTGGCTGTTTACCGATTATAAGTGACTTTGCAAGTACATATCAACTTATTCTAACTCTAACTCTAAGCTAATAGACTTTTATTGCTCTAATGTGAGTTAGTTGGCATGCAGCTGCGAATTAATGAGTTAAATAGTTACTATAGCAAAAAGACTTACTGCATAGTAAGATGTCTAAAGTGGACTATCAATATAAAGTGTAGTCATGTAATGCTTTATATGACACTAGTCCAATTGCATTTCATATTAAACAGTCTATTGCAATGACATTATACTATCATTTGTTGCCAGACCACATGTAATGCATAACTGTGAACCAAGTCCAGTCTTTTGTAATCAATATCCCAATAAATGTGTGCATCTGCACTGGAGAAAATGATTTATGCCATACAGAAAAAGTGCGAGTGCATTTTTAATCATTGTTTTTAATCAAAACCACAGCCATAGCTTACATCAGGAAATTAGTTGTTTACATTAAGATCATTTTCCGTCAAGCTGCAAAAAGTGAAGCATGTATGAACTATTCAACAAAATGCACTTACTGAGGAAATTGAATGAAGATCTTTGCAGTAAATTAGCTTTAATGACGTGCTATATATTAAAAATAGACACTGTAAAATTGCTGTAGAAGTCTATGGCCAATTGGCCAAGTTTATCCAAAGTAAAGTGTGCATTATAGGACAGGAAATCCCCTCCTTTTACACACATTAGACTGAAATTACCATTGCTTCTGCTATCCATTACACCATTCACTTTTCTCTACCCTTTTGTCAAAGAAATTTGCTGGTGCAATATGCTGGCAATAAATATCGCCTTCCTCCAAAAGCACAGGCTCACCTCAATAAACGTATTGCCCCAGTCAAGTGTAAATCATCTCTTATCCCCTCGCTGATACCTGATCTTTCAGCCTTCGGTCTTGAAACGTCTTTCAAAAAGATTGCAGATAGGACGTCCTCAGCATTCCAGCTCCAAGGAAGAGCCGTAACGGATGGCATCTGAGATTAAATTTATAGTGAAGGATAGAGCTTGTCTTGTTACCCTGTTTAATGGAAAACAATGAGTCTTCTAGTGGAGTTTCTAGGCTGACACATTGACCTGGATAGACCATTACGTATTTTATTATCCCGAGAGCAGCAGCTTCTTCTTCTTTTGGTGTCCTATGAATGAACGGCACAGTCCAAGACAGACAAGAAAGACCTGTAGCACCTTCCTGAAACGAATGGGCTGCAGACTTAAGAAACCAGGAGATATTAGCGATTTGTTTCAGTCTATCATATTCTCATTTTTTTACATTTAGATTACTTTTGCTATTAACCAATGCTCACTTCTTAACATTATTAATATTTAATCTTTTTCATACTTTGCATTATAATAGTGATGCAGAAATTAACTTATTAATTTGTTATTGAGAGGAACATTATATATGACAGTAGCCTTATTATTAGACTAATGTAAAGTAAATGTAATGTAATTAAATTTTTGAATATTCTGAATATGTTCGAATAATTTTTTTTGTTTATCCAAGTTTATAACTTGCAAATTTGTGCAAGAGAGAAATAAAGCTTCCATATGATGCTGTGCATTACCTTATAGCATTTAAAATTATTCTTTTAGAGTGTTATTTCCACGTATTTAGACTTTAATATCGGTTATATTTAACTATATAATAGCTTATGTGCTTTGCAATTGAAAAATGTATTTGAGATGGAAAGAGACACCTGAGCAACAAAGAGAATGAAAAATGCATGGGTGAAAAAAAATGAGACATTTCCATTTGGAAACACATCCTGACGGAAGCAGTCCATCATGTAGTGCAGCACAGTACAAACCAGAAGAGAACAGAGGTAATACTGTGCCACAGGGAAGGAGAAGGGTAAGGGTGGATGTTACCTGACAACACAGACCCCTGCAGGCCCCGAACTCCAGGTGACAAGATGACATCCTTTATCTGAATATCTGATGGGCTGTCCAATCACCCGCTCCCTTCAAATTACAGCACTGAAGACAGGAAGTGCCAGAGGTAGACACATCCAGCTGATTAGTTATGGTTTCAGCCTTGTGATACAGTTCCTGTTAAAACGGGTAAATTATTAAATTAATAATTATAATATGCTGCTGTCAGATTCCTAGGCAGTCTGACACGTTTGGGAGTACTATTAAGACTTGACAGGTGGATCTCGGCCTAGTATGAAACGGGAACTCGCTTGAGAGATATGCTGTATATTTGAGCAAATGTTAAGTCAGTACAGCCTTAAAGAGACAGTACACCCAAGAATAGCATTATTTGCATCCTCATGTCAGTCCTAACCCATGTGTTCCATTTTTTTTTTGATAAGCTATATTTGATATGAGATCTAGGATACAAGTTACAAGTTGTTGTTGTTTTTCATTTTGCTTATTGATTGTTTTTTTTTTAGGATTTAAATTTTAACACATTGATAATTAAAATAAAAAATAAATAATAATCATTCCAAGTCCCCTTGGAAGTTTGCTGAGGCCCCCTAGTGGGCCCTGGGCCCTTGGTTAACAATATACTGTTAATATATGGAGATATGACCACACGAATTAACCTGCCAAAACATTTTTATATAAACAGCAAGCAACTATTTTAAATAAATCCATAAATACTGTCAGGCAAATGGTTTTGCACTGACAAAAGCCTGTGAAAAAATTACAGCATTAAACTCCACATGTATATTTTAATATAATGCAACACTCAGATGTTATACATGAAATTACACACCAGTGTTTTCACACTATAAAATTCAACCTTTAAACACCGTATAATGAACTTATAACCATTGAAATACCAAATGAATAAATACAAAGTGCACATACAGGGGCATTTTTGCCAACTCTGCCGTTTCTTTCATCTCACTGAGTATTTAGTGTTCTGCCAGAGGAAGTAATGTGAAGACGTCACAACGTTCAATGCTCATGTTATCATGCACCTCAAGAGAGCTCTCTTTGATCACCGAGAGCTGTCGTGCTTATGTTCTTAAGCAATTGGAGATGAAAAGAAATACCTGTACTTCACCAGAAAAAAAAAAATGAATTTGCTCTTTCCTTTAATTTTCTTACCTTGGGATCCAAAGCAGTTCTGCTGGAGATTATAGCGAGCATGTAAATTCTAATTAAATTTTACAAACTGCAGACGAACAGAGGCTCTAATGAATGATTCAAAGCACACGGTTGGCATTCTCCGCTCAAAGCCAGAGATACCATTGTGTGCGTTCATCACTGTACTCTATAAATGACCACTAATTATTATGCGCAACAAGCATGTCCTTTAAGCTTAGTTATTTATGCTTGGTATACTCACAATGGATATTAAAAGACAATAATTTATTTACAAACTTATGAGATTTGGATTGAAGAGGCTCAACTTACTAATCTATCAACACTAAAGCTTTTCATGAAAAACCTGGGAACGCAAGGCAATACACCAACTAGAAAAAGTTCCCCTTATCAATTACAACACGCAATTTGCACCATTATGTCCGTCACAATTAAAGGTAATTCTTACTATTAACAAACAATTAAGTGCAACTTTTGCCTCAGTAGACTTTTAATTTGCTGTTCAATAACAGTTAGTTGTTAGCAATGCCAAAATGTTCATAATAAGCATGCTAATACACAACTAGATAATGGCGAGAATTGGTAGGCTATAGATATAAAGTGTGACCTTAAATGTAGTTTTCTTCACTACTGCAATTAGATTTGATTAACAATTCTTTAGAGAAGTCGAATTTCATTGAATGAGCTAATTTAATTACATATGTATCTGATTTTTGTATTTACAATAAGCTATAAACCAAAAGAAAAGTGTCACTCTGCAGTAAAACTCTGACTCTTTCACGCAAGTTTTGATTAATAAAGAGTAATTTTTGCACAGTTATTCAAATAATATCATGTGACATCAAAACAATTGTAATACGCTGGGAGATTTGAAAACTGATGCTTTCAAAAGTTAGCATCACTCATATCCAGCTTCATATCTGTGGGTTTTAATGGATGGTAGGTTTGTTCGGTAGGTCACGGAGATGTGTCAACAAATGCATTTTTACATGAGTTTTGCGTTTGTTAACAAAATCTGATAGGTTTAGGTTTGGTGTAGGGCATATTTCCAACATGATCGAGCATTAGCTTTCAGCGACAGTCCACGGATATTTCATGCAATAAAAACACAGCAATACGTACCTATATCAACGTAATAAAAACGTGCCAGGGTTCATGTATTGAACCTGTCTTTTAGCGCCACTCAGTGGACATTTCTCTTCGAAACTGTGGTGAAACGTGCAGTAAGTTACGTAAAAAGAGGGTTGAACAAAAAGTGCACAGAGAAACATATTTTTATGAGACCAGGTTGACATAAAGAGAAGAAGAGGAAGATATAAAAAATATGATAACATTTATTATTGGAATGAGAAATGCTTTTGATGGTCCAACACACACACACACACACACACACAGGGCATTATAGTATAATGAATTAATAGTTGAAGCGGGATCAGTTTCATTCAGAAAACTGCTGAAGATCATTTTTGACCTCCAGTAATAACACCGCCAGCTCAGTTAAACACATCTTCCACAGCTAAACCTTTTGTGTGCGTAAGGCACATAAACTTTGGTTAACCTTTTTGGTTTTTATAGAAAAGCTTACAAAAAGTACTTCAATCTGCCTGTCAGCTGAAGACGTGCAAGACACCGGGACTGGAATACTCAACATCCTCCACTGAACATTTGTAATTATACCCTCACAAAACAACGTGATGATGTGTTAATCAGAAGAGAGTCGTCCAGACAACCTTGTTTAAATACACTGTGATTATCAAAGGTCATAAAACACTTGGAGACAGAGAAAATTAGAGAAACGGCTGATCAAACAGATCGAGGAAATGAAAGCGTTTATCAGAGGTAAACTGTTTGATGTTCGAAAAGTACATCATAATGGGAAATGGCAAAGAGCTGTCGAACAAGGCTTGAAATTACACTAAAAGGTTCTGTGAGTGCCCTTCCAGTTAAAGTCGTTTGTGGCTTGATGAACTCATTCCTATCTTAATCGTACTTCAAATTTCCAGAGCTGTCAGTCATTTTCAAGGCTATCGTCTGTTAATAATTCAAATGTAATATCTGCCAACCGGAGAGAATTTTACGAATGTAGAAATGCCTCTGGTAGAGTCTCTAATCAGTGTAGTTGAAATTGTCAGATCAGTTGATTGGTGGACTGATGCAACACTGCATAAACTAACCATAAAACGAAAGGCAAATCAGTTCATCGTTTTACTCAGGATGTTCCTTAATTCCCAACTAACAAATTTCTCTTTAAACTTTAGTTATCAAGGTTGCAAATCCCATTCAATTATCAAATTCATTAAGATGCTCAAAACTAATGTCCAGGTTTGTATGTATCTTTGTGATTCTAAATTGAGTAACTTACATAAAACTTAAATGAAACCAGGAAAAAATAAAAGTAATTCTCAAGACCCAGTGTTACCCTCAAAAAGTTTTTTTTTTTTTAAATAATCTTTTTACTTAAAAAAAAAAAAAAAAAAAAAAAAAAAAATCTTTAAAATATTTAAAAGTCCATATATTCTTACTCATTAAACCATGAAAGTTTTGCGGTTTGGATGTCCTTATAGCGCCTTTCATTTTCAGCATGGAACAACTGCGTTTCAGGATCACACAATTGCTAATGAGAATAAGACATCAGAGACGCCAGAGATCTGAACATGAAAAAACGGAAATGAAGTAATGAACCAGCTTTATGTGGTGTCCTGAATTTCTAAACCGAGATATAGTCAAACATTATAAAATAGAGGAATTCAAGATTTTTAAAGCAAGAAGGACCGTTGACCATTATTAATATTTTAGGCTACATTAAGTACACAGGGCCAGTGTGCCAGCTCTATAGTGGGTTTTGTTCAGTGTTGGGGAAAGTTAATTATCATGGAAGGTAATGCGTTACGCTACTTTTGTGTTACTTTTTAAATATGAGCAGGGCTTGATTGTTCTATTTATAGCAAATGTAAAAGCCCTTTCATGCCAAAAAGTGTAATGAATAAACCTTAGGCTGAAGGAAAAGTAAAATCATGTAGAATAAATGAGAAGAAGGTTCAACACTTTTCAGCAATTAAAAGCAATGAAGAAAAATTGTTAGTAATTTTTGCTTATTAGTATGGTTAAACTGGATCATCAGAGGTCAGCAGCAAAGACATTGCTAAATAAAATGGGATTAGACACTTTTTTTTGTCAACATAATTATTGTAACTCAGATATTTTCTTGTAAATTAAAAAGCAATGCGTTGCGTTATTAGTTACTTGAAAAAAGTAACACGATCAGCCCCAACACTGGTTGTGTTTGCAATGAACGTCTTGGTTTTTCAGTTGAACAACCTATATTTTATTCACTAATAACCACTCACTATCCAGGTGATACAATAAATGTGCTGGAATAGTGCTGCACCATGTTAAATTGTCTCATTCTGTTGCACACAAACACTATATGCAAATTAGGCTCATTATTTATTGCGCCTTATTCATAAAACCAGTGACAATGTCATTAGTAAAGCGCGTCAGATTGACAACCGCAAGATGGTGAATTTGTCAGTTTAAATGCGTCATGAAATTTATTTAGAATTATATTATAGAATTTATTATAGAAATTAAATGACCCATTTGTCATAGAACAACTCGGTGTAGTTTCAAAACTCAATACCGTCTAATTATTTTAAAAACATGTTATTGAAACTCCTTTTGCAATGTGACATACAACATAATAGTCCAGCGAAAGACGTCTGTTCAGGAAAACATCGACAGATTAAGGATAGCTCCATCAACAGAACCTTACAAATGAGAAAGTTGTGAAAAACAGTTTGATCTGTGAATCTTAATAAGCAAAGTTGTCAGCCAATCATACCAGTGGGAGTTTACTTACAAGTCCTGAATGTACCCACCTATTCATAGCTTTTACACTCCCGTAGAAACGCTTACCTGGAGAGCAAAACACAGCTTTCCGCCACTGACTGTCGGTTATTTTAGCTTAATAGTAATATACGTAGTAAGGCACTGCCATTGAACGCTACACAGGCAAGCAGATGAACCCTGAATATACAATCAACGCATGAGGTTTCACATTAAACTTATACTTTTCTATAAAAGAAAACACTTTTATTATAATGCATTATAAAGAAAACACTTAACCTTTTAATGCATTACATTCACATTCTGGGCTCATCTGCTTGCCTGTAAAAAGCAGAAAGGTGTATACTAGATTTGATCCTTTAAAATCACTGTTTTAAGGCCCTTTATGTGTCTTTCACATTAAACATATTAGTATGTTCCACAGTTTCACTAATGGAAATATTGTAGCAGGTGCTTTACGGACTGCATATATTTGATTTATTCTATTGAGAGTTTAGCTAATTTTTATTTTTTAGATGTGAAATCACACTAGCATTATAAGCAAACCTCAGGGAACATTATAAAATAAAAAAAAATGCAATGCATCACCCCCTTAAACAATAAATTTTTTATGCTTGCACAGTTTATGTATTTTTTTTAGCAAGTCAAGCGTTATAAGTAGACAGTGTGTGCAAACAAATGGCGCTGCAAGCATTTGAATATAGATGTTTAGTTACAAAATTGATGTTGGCATACATTTTTAAGAATTCTCCTTCAGGTCAACTACTGTCACGACAGAGCAACTGTTTAATGAGAATATTACTAAGCAAGATAGTTACCTGAATAATACAACACTTAATAACAGAGACATGTGACAGTAACTATCGCCCCTCTGAGTATTGGAGGTTTATTACTGAATTCCCATAAACCCAAAACGTGTCGACATGTTGATTGGCAAAAGTCTGGATATCATAAAAACCTTTCTGGCAAAGAAAAAACAATGTAAGTTGAGCTTGATAAAATCATTTATTGTGCTCCAGAAGATTAAATCCTATTTAACCAGAAAGAAAGACAAAATGACAAATAATCTACATCACAACAACCCTCTGTAGTTCTCGACAGCCATTTTGATCTTCTTTCAAGGTCAGCCAGTAGAAAATAAACACATAATGAAATTTGGTTGCTGTTTGTAAGAAAATGGCCCTCAGTCTTGCATTACATTCAGTTACAAGGCTTGTCCTGGCATGTGTGTATGCGAGCGTATGTGCATATGTGTGAAGAAACATACTGAGCTGTGGAGATCTCTGCAGTTTCAGTTGAATCCCATCCCTCTCCTTGGAACATGTGCATGCACAAGATGAATCCTCTAGGCGCCCCACTGGTGTACGGTTCATTAAATTTTAATATCGTTCAAAGGAGCTTCCTTTGCAGGAGGACACATGGGCCGGCTGACTTTGCATATGCATACCTGCAGATGGGGACTGGCATAAAGAGCAGCGACACTCTCTCTGGCCTGTTTGTACTGTGTGGAGTTGTCACAGGTGAAGGTAGAGCAGAGAGGAAAAGCCCACAGGAGATTGTGTTCTGAACGGGAACATGTTGTTGGGAACAATGTGTGTCACGAGTTGGCTGATCTGGAGAAGAGTAGCACGATTCTTTCAATCCTGTTCCCTTCCTTGGCTTCCCTCATCCCTCATTAGTTCTTTGCCACTAGCTATTCACCAGGGCTCAAGTATTCACTCCCAAATGCCTGTGTTTGACCTCAGTGTTTTTTTTACCCTGACTATTAATTAATTACCTTGAGATTTGAAAGGTTGTACTGCTAGTAAAACGACTTCTAATGTCTACACATACTGAAGTAATTTTGTGCAAACGAATCAGCCAATCAAAACGTTTGATGTTTAATATCTAGCTATGTGGAGCAGGATTTTGAAAATAAATGTCAAAATGTCCTGTTTAGGACAAATTCAGTACTAGAGAAAAGACAAAAGATGGCTATTACTTCATCATGTCTGGTTAGGAAACAGCATTAGCATGGGGTTGTTGACCAAAAGAGTTTGCACAGGACGTCTGAGGACATCTGATCTGTGAGAACCAAATCACCAATCTATTGCTGTTCTTCTATAATCATAAGTTGCATGCTGGGGAAAAAATATAGAGATATTTATGTAGAAGTTCAGTTAAATTTCCAAGGAGTAAAAGAGAATTCGCAAGAAGTCTAAATTGTCACCACAGGAACTGACGCTTGAAGTGACAAAAAAGGAATAATGGGTTAGCATCCCAGGACCTTTTAGCATGTAGTATGTAATGCAACAAGGCTCAGAGAAAATGAATCCAAATCGTTTCTAGATTCTTTTTTGTCTAGCTAGCTTCAATGGCCTCTTAAGATCAGAAGGCCCGTAACGAACTGTCTCATCAGGGGTTCTCCTGTCTTTAGCCTAGGATTCACTAGCGTTGATCATTAGCATGTAGGATGTTACATAAGCTTTGAGAAAAGTAAAATAATTAAGGATGGAAAAAAAAGCAATTACTGAGAGATTTGCAGGTGGAACTGGCTTTTAGCGCTGAGGCTACTGACTCTGAGTACTTATCTCTGGGTAAGAAAAGTTTCCCTTTCGCTTTCTCCATTGGTCTCTCTGTATTCTTTCTTTCTATAGCTAGCTTTAAGCGGTATGATCAAGGGCTTGGTAACATCAGAAGCCCTCCTAATACACTCTTTCATCAGGGGCCCTCCTGTCTGCAGTGTGGGATTCATTCGTGATGAGCGTTCAGGAGAATCACAGAAAGTTCTGGATGAGAGGATAACAACGCGAGTCTCCAAGTCGTACTGCGTTGACCACTGGTTGTTCAAAGCTGCGTGGGGGACTGCCTCATAAAGTACCAAAAACAAAGAAATGAGAATCAAACATTACAGATAAGAAACTTTCTAAGGGTGTTTTGACTATTAGCAAGAGGTGAAAATGAACGTAAAAATAATAAAACAATGCATTATAACCGAGACCAATGAGCAAATCAAAAAGTACATTAATGTCCCACACATGGGAGCTCAAACAACAAGTGATTCACCACTATTAAAAAGTTTTACCAACACACATGTACAAAACTAGTCCTTATAACCAGGTTCAGTCAAGCTATTTGCGAACGCAATCTAGTTAGCGTATCCCCACCCCTTCCCATCACTGTCTTCAGAAACCCACCGTGTCCGCCCTCGTCAGCAAATTCCAACTCCTCCCATGGGCCAATCAGAGCAGTATTTCCTTAAATCCAAATGGGGAGGAAAATGATTCTTTTTTTTGTTTTAAATAATGACTTAATCAGCAGAACAGCCACCAAGCAGATAAATTGTCATGCGCGTCGTGCTAAAAATATCCAGCCTCCCTTAGAGTCCACCAGTTTCAGTATAGACAGCACTTGTGTGATGAAGCTGTATCTGCCAGGAAGCCAATAAATTCCCCGCTACGCTCTTGAGGCAGATTCCTCAGTATCAACGCCCCCAGCCAGGGCTTAAAGAGCATGGGTGCTTTGTGTACATATCTAGATATGTAAATACGTCCTATACAATAAAATTGTTCCCCCAAAAATAAATTGACAAAAAGAATTCAAAGACATTCGGTGAATGTCTCTATTGTGCATATTCTTGAGGATTTCTCATTCTCGCCTTTTTCCCGTAGTATTCCACATTCTCCACCAGAAGGAGAACACGTGCCTAAATTAGGTAAGCAGCCTCTCCCGCCTGCTCTGAAGAGAGTAATCTACAATCCAGCGCCCCGGGAAAACAATATGTTTCCTTTTGTTTACAAAGGGCCTCCCACACGTCATCTCTTCTGTGCTTCCGTCGTTTCCTCTCCGGGTAACCGAATCAAACCATTCCTCAAAGAATCCCAGACTGATAGTTGTCCCCAGGAAATGGCCCTGGTTTTGTCACAATATAAGGGTAAAAAATCATCTCTGTTTGTTTTTCATTACATCAGAAATAGTTTTTTTTTTGTCTTTTTGTTTTTGCCTTTAATAGAAAACGATAGTCTTGCTCTCAAGGAACAAATACCAACATTGTTATTTCCTCTTCCTCTGAGCACTGGGAGTAAAGATATTTCTTATCCCAGTGCCGTCACCTCCGTTTGTCGTCACACCTGTACTCCACATATGCGGGAGTGTATGTGTGTGTGTATGTCCGTGTTTGTGTGTGAGAACGTGTGTGTGTGTGTGGCTATACTCTAGTGGTGGAGTGTGAATGAGGGTGTGGATGGGGCAGGGTGTTATTCTGTCCACTGGAATAACTGTTGAAGGGGTGTAAGGAGGTGAGGCCTGGCATGCTGTTGGGTATCATAGTGATGGTGTTCGGGGTCATGAGAGGGATGTCGTCTGGTGAGCGGCGCATGGCGAGCGTGTAATCAGGTGGGCAGGCAGTTCTCAGGACCACCTCGTGCGGGTGCATGGCCTCTCGACACTCCCGCTCCAAATCGCTATGTTTCATTTGTAGAGACATGATCTCCTCTTCTTGTGTATGGGGCAGCTCATTGGCTGTGGTCCTCTGCGGGCTGCAACGGCGGTGCACCTCGTGCCTTCGCTTATCCTTTTTGTAGTAAAGTGCGGCAAATGCCAATATGTTGAGGAAGAGCAACGAGGCTCCGACGGCGATGGTGACACTCAGTTCGGTGGAATAGTCCCGCTGGTTCTCTAGGAAGGGTTGGTTCTGGTTTTGGTTCTGGTTGTGGCTTTCCTGTGTTTCAGTGGGAAACGGTGTAGGGTAGGGCCTCTTGGTGTTGACCGGGATCTTCTTTGGTGTACGGGGAGTGACCTCGGGTTGAGGCAGCTTAGTGGTGGTGGAAATGATCTGGGTGACCTCGTTGAGGCTGTGGAGATGAGGCACCAGTTCCAGCCACAGGTTGACCTTATTGGCGCGATAATGTTCCTTGACACGTGGCTTCAAGCCGATGTGCAAGTACAGCTGGTCCTTTTGGTTGTACCGCGTCCAGGCCACCTCCTCAAAGCGGTTGGGCTTGGTGTGGATGAACTTGGTGTCCTGTGGAACTGGCTGGTTGGGGTCACTGGAAGGAAAAAAGGTGTTTTTTATTACTTTTTACACAAAAGACGATTTCTACAATTCCTTTGTCAGAATGGCACTCTGAAACGGAGCACTCAATAAGACAAATATCACACAACCCATTACAGACAAGTCTTAGGGGAGTGCTCAGAGACCCCTAATATTCTCTCAGCGCTCATTAGGGTCTCCTGACAACTGCACCTGCTTTTAAAATGAACAAGAATTAGTCTGAGAGAAGGAATTACACATTTGCACACAAATTGATTTGTTGTCCTCCCATGAGATGATTACACGTCTAGGCAGCAATGTCATATAAACACTAAACTCGCTCTAAGTGATCATCAGCATTACTTTATTCAGTGCATTACACCTAAACTGAAGCAAACCAAATTGCTGTTCCGTAAAAAGAAGTTGCGTAAATTTAATGTAGCATAACCTTGGGAATCTTAACAAGTATTTGTGAGTGAGAATGCATTAACAAACAATTAAGCATTGATTAAACCTTAGGAAGCCTGTAACAGTGTTTCCTGGCAACAACTAAGTATTTTGTAGTAATCAATAGCAAATGCAATTCTAAAATTATGAGATGGTTGCAGCGTTGGTGATCTTACAACAAAACAAAGTCATATTTAAAATCACTTCTGAATTCTAATTAATGGCTGTATTGTTTTGCCTCAAGTCTAACTGATTAGAAATGATGCTCTGTTGCCTAGAGACTTACCCGGTCTTGGCAAAGTTGGTCCAGTAGGTCATTACCACCGCACTAAGCATCACATCATTTTTGGAGAAGTTGCAGGGGAAGAGCTCAGTTGGACCAATCATGGGAAGCCCGAACACATATGGAATCTCATCGCCATGTGCCGCATCAGCCCAGGGTGGCACCTGTTCCGTTTGGCAGTGATGGTAGAAGGCGTAGAAATAAGTAGGCGAGCCAAAGCTGGAGTGGAGGTCTGCTGTTGCCACCGCTGGTGCCACCCACTGATGATCCGTGAAGAGTGCCAGCAGGGTCTTTCTTCTGGTCTCTGGGTTGTGGCGGTCAGCCCAGTCAGTGTACATAAACTTAATGGTCTCCCGCAGGATGTCTTTCCCCTCGGGGTAACCGTATAAATCATCTACAAAACTTGACACAGCGTAGTCAAAATCGTTGGCCTGAACTCCGTTTTCATTGTCTACAATGAGTTCCACAAACTTTAGTCCCTCGCCTTGATTGACGCCCAGCATGATGTCGTAGTTGAGAAACTCCCCTTGCTCCATGAGGATCTGAGGGTCATCAGGGATGACATCGCCATCAATGACGGGTCCAAAGGCGATGTGGTAGCGAGCAGGCTGGATGTCCTGCTCCACTAGTTCTTTGTAGTGTTTTTTCTGTAGGCACTCCACCATCTCCACTGTATCTTTGAGGTTGCACCCCACCTTTTTAGCCAGCATGCGGGCATACTTGGCTGGTTGAAAGCTGACAGCCCAGCTGGACAAGGCTGTGCCACTTTGGGCTATGGCCCTTTGGAAAAGACCTGTATAGGAAAAACAAGACAGAATCACAAAGAGAACATCTGCAACATGCTATAGCACAGCCCAAACGTCTGAGACTACTAGCAACCCGGTACTTGTTTAATACATTTTCATTACAAGTTATATTAGGGGAATCATTTTTGTGAACTTATATATGTTAAAATAAAGCAACAGAGATTATCAACAAATACCATGCTTTGCTTAAAAGTATTTGAAAGTTGTAAACTTGTATAAAATTCAATTTCAAATAGCAAAAATGGCAGATTTTTAATGTGTGCTCAGACTTTTGGACCCCACCGTAGGCTATTTACACAGAAAGAGCTCCCTTAGTATGCAAGCTGGAGCAAATTAACACGTATCGGTTTAGCTGTTTTTATGCAAATCTTAAATGGTTTGGGAAAAGAGGGCATGCAAGTCAACATACGAATGCTGATGAACTATACAAAGAGATGATCAACATTTTAGTTTTTCCATGTAGTTTTAAGGGGGAAATATGACTTTTAATCTATTTTTTCAATTTCATTATACCGCATTAACAGTGATTAGCTGTCTGCACTCTGTAAACCCCTTTCACATACAGACGTCAAGAAAATTGACCCACACCATTGAAGAGAAGCAAATATCATGCACAAACATCAAGACAAAAAAGCAAGTGAGTGAGCAGGACAGAAAATCTGTATGTGTGTATATGTGTGTATGTGTGTGTGTGTGTGTGTGTGTGTGAAAGAGAGAGAGAGAGAGAGAGAGAGAGAGAGAGAGAGAGAGAGAGAAAGAAAGAGCAAAAGAGAGGAAAATTGAGTTACTCTGTTACCATGACAACCCCTGGGATCTCAGTCTTAGCAGTGCAGTTATGAGTAAAAACATGTTCTTACTAAAGGAGATAAAAAAAAACTATAAAAACACACATGGAAATGAAATGGAGGTAAGTGGATGTTTCAGTTCGCAATTCAACTAAATGGTGACAATTTTGTATGAACAGACAAATATATTTGATAATGAAGAATATACTGCTAAAATTAAAAAGGAAAAGATCTGAAATACATGAAAATTATTCTAGATTAAGCAGTGCACGGTTTGCCTCAGGGCAAAGCCGTCGCATGGCACAGTCTCTTCCAAAGGTGTCTCTGGGTTCATTTGAATGATAGTGACAACCTTAAAGCAGGTCTGTGCCAGGAGACCTCTTCACAAAGCAATCTTCCAAGCAGAGAGACTCAAAATGGAATTAATGTATTTACCCTTTTTGTGCCAGTGGAAGGTGAATGCTGTATTTGGACAGTGCGCCCATGGCGTGCCTGGTGATGTGTATGAACTCAACTAAATAAAGATGGGAAACATGAAACGACCTAGGGAGATTTAATTTCCATAAACAAGTGCCATCAGGTCAAAGGTAACGAGTTAGCTGATTAAAGCATGGTGAAAAATGAGCTTGGCAAATGCCACCTTTTCAGCAACGTTGTTGGTTTTGGGATTTTCATTTAACACACATTTGAGGTCTGTGAAAGTAAGCATTCTTTTGAACTAATTTATAGGGTATAAGGCAGTGTCTTCTATGCATGGGTCTGCAGACCCCTAGTGGTTGTGACAGTCTGGGCAATATGGATATTTTATATTATTATCATTCATTTAGATTTTTTTGACTAAAACAATATGATATAAAATGTCTAATTTGAATGGTTAAAAATATGAATTAAACATAACCGGTTACTGGTTTTTACAACTAAGACTGCAGTCATATTTTTGTAATGCAGGTGCAGATAACTCAAAAAAAAAAAGAAAAAAAGAAAAAACACAGAGACTGAACTTCTGAATGGGCTCATAACACAAACAGCTATAGCATGCAGACAAAAAAAAGTGTCAAAAGTTAAAACCTCTGCATTGTACCTTTGGTTGAATTGCTCCAACGGTTACCTTCAGAATAATGGGAAAGAGTCAGCAGGTTGACACATGAGGCCCCGGCCCCAGACCCAAAAACAGTAATGCGTAAAGGGTCACCCCCAAAGAAAGCAATGTTTTCACTCGTCCAGCGCAGGGCTTGGATTTGATCAAGAAGTCCATAGTTTCCCTTGGCTGCCTGGTCTCCTGTGCTCAAAAAACCTGCAGACAGAAGAAATAATCAAATGAGTGTTTGTGTGCATTGCAGAGCAAAAATTGCATTTAAAACCCTAACAAAGATTGAAAGTTATTGAAATATTTAATAGCATACTGCAGATGAAATTACGTCAGAGAAAGTGACAAATTTCTGAAACGAGGAGAAACATTCTCCTCCCTGCCTCCATTTTTTTAACATCCATGAAATGGATGTTTACCTCGAGAGCTGATGTAAGATAATTTTTAATAGTTGTTTATGTCTTGGATCTCACAGCTGGCCTGTCCTCTCCGGTAGCCTCTAATCTTTTAGTTGAATGCGGCATCATTTTTTACACTATTTTAGTATGTCTACTGTTATAAAAAAATAAATAAAATAAAATAAAATACATAAAAATGAAATAAAATCAAGCAAACATACAGAGTTCTTCAACACTGTTCCAAAACCTAGAGTGCATTTAATGCAGACTGCATTTTAAGGCAATATAAGAATATCTTTGTGTGGTCAAATTCTATGCAAAGTAAGCAATCCCAAAATGTACTGTGACAAGTGAAAAAATCCAGACGGAGGATGAAGCGAGCTGGACACGTTCAAAACAAGATTAGAAAAATAACTTGATTTGAATTCAAATGCAGAACCCAGTACTTCTGTTTGCAACAGCCTAGCAACAAGCTAACAGCAAACTACTAATATCAGTAGTGAGAACTATGTGCTTCGTGTGAGGATTAGTATGACTAACAGAGAACACTTTTACGTCTAAACACTTCCGAATTTATTTTGGTGTTAGCTTAGCAAAATGCTAAGAGCAAAATCCTGAAATAAGACTCTTGGGCTGAGGAATCGAGTAATTTGGAATGTTTTGAAACAGAGCTTTTATTACTTTATTTTAACAGAGGTTCTTAACTCTAAACTACATAAATCAATATTAACCCAGCATGTTTGCTTTGGTTTGCTCTTCTTTGGTTTGGTCAGCCAGCTGCAGCTCTCTGGAGTCAGTCGAGCATGCAGCTGTTGTTTTATCCCCCGACTTCCACTTAAGTGCACTCAAATTAACAACAAAGTTTGTGGCAATATATTACAAGTGTCAGTGAAAAAAAAACTGTGATTACACAAAAGTAACCCAGTGGTGCGTTTTAATGGAAATCTAGTCAGTGGCTACTTGACTAAAGTAGCTTATCCTGGGAATATACATCCTGGGGGTGCTTGTGGAATAATGATTGTGTACATGTTCAGTGAATAGACGACCATTTGGGTTTAGTAATTGCCCTCATAGTCCCAGAACACATGAAAAATAATAAAGCAACATAACAAGTGCTTTACAGTAAGCTCATTTATGGATGCAGACAACAAGAAACAAAAGACTCTGAAATCACTTCGGTTCTGTACACAAAGCGCACACACAAATCCATCTGACCCTGCTTCCGCACCCTTCCTTTTGTTAATTGAGTTCTTTATTGGATTTAATTAATCTAGTTGTGTTGCTACATCAAGAAGTTGATCTCCTGGAAGTGGCCGTCGAATACAAGCACGCATTTAATTGATTCCATTTAGCCAAGGCAGTGTGCAGAGCAAATCAAAAAGACCAGGCCCAGGCTCGAAAATGATTAGCAATCAAATGGTAGGCTGTCAGGTGCTCGTGCCTGCGGCGCAGAGCCGTGAGCACATTTGGCTGTTAACACCGGCAGGCAGCGGCCTGCTTTCCGTCCTCATGCATGCAGAAAGGTGCAAGCCAATCACGAGGGAACAAAAGGGCCTCCCTATGCTCAGGCAGTGAATAGCCCGGGCTTGTGAATGGAAACGTATTTGGTACAATGTGGAGAAAACAGAGCCACAACAATGCACTTTAATGAGGAAGGCAATAATTGTGGATTTTTATCACAGTAGTCAAGGAGAGGATTTGCTGTGTAAGCGGCATTGGCTCATTTCTATCAAATTGAGGGTCAGCGGGACACTGTCCAAGGCACTTCGGATGACAACAAGAGATGCACATTTCATCAAATTTCATCATCAGCGGTCATCTTTAAAAACATCTCAAAATGAATATCCATTTTTCATACCGCCTACATTCACTTGCACTGTTTTAAGTTTTTAGTGTTCTATTTTACATTTATTTCGGAAAAAAAAAAAAAAATCATCTTTATATAAGCCATCATCTCAAGTTACAAGATTTCTGATGTACGACTTCAGATCTTCCGAGTCCCTTCCTCAGATGATTATTAAATTTAAACTGCAAAAAGTTAAGCTCAACTCATAAATAAGAACATTTCATTGCAAGCTTTTCCCGTACAAGGTTACCAAGACTCAAGTACGGACTGTTAAACCTTGAATGTTGTCAGACTAAGATAACAAACCTCACCTTTGTGAGGTGTAATCCACTTGCTGTATCATAACAGATATCAGGAAATTGGGATACTGTCAAATAGCATCTACAAAACTTAAATCATAACAAATAAAAAGCAGGTCGGTTGTATGGATCGACCACTTCAGATCTACAAGTTTTCATACGCGTCAAGGCATGCATTTCTGTAACCCAAAGCCCTACAGAGCAAGTCGTATTGGGAACGGTCCAAACAGATAAATAAAAATGGAATCAGATTGCAATCGTTTGGCCTCCAAAGTGAAATTCACAACTAGATGAAAAAAGCCACTGAGAGGCTTAGTTCCAAGTGCCATGTACTTAAATCAATTCCTATTGGAAGCCAAGCAGATAGTTTGAGATGTTAAATTAATCTCGGTTTTGACTGGAGAGGGCCAGAAAAGATACAAAAGAACGGGACCAACAAAAGAAAAATAGAAAAACTGCATCCCCCAAAGCAAAGCGAGAAGTGACAGAAAGAGAAAAAGCCATTATTGTACGTTTCTTTCAGGGTTACAGATGAAGAGAGACGACGGCAGCAGCAGCAGCAGGTTCAGTCTCAGAGATGTTGCATTAGAACATTTGCCAGTTCGGTCTCCCTCCTAAAAAAGAAATGTCGCAGCCAGACCGTTGGCGCTTTATTTGTCTGTTCTGTCTCTACCCGGCAGTAAGACAAATTGGACCTCCTGTTGTATTTGTGTCCCTAAAAATATTTACAGTGTGACAACACCTTCGTACTTTCGCTTCCCATCACAGAATTATCATCCATTTCAGGGACTTCAAGACTAAAAGCAGATGCCATCTGTTCCCATACCGCAGGCTGGCAACTTTCAAAACCGCAAGAGGTGACAAAACGAACTGCCAGAAGTTGGTTTGAAAAGGTTACAGTCGCTAAAACGATAGCAAGTCCGAGTCACTGCCTCAAGTGGAGACGAGCTGCACTGCACGCTGATAATTAAACTAAAGACAGTGACCACAGATGGTATGAATTACTGGCTCTGAGCATTGTCTCCGTCAAAGGAGATTAATACACTAGAGGTTGGCAGAGGCTAACGACAGGATCCACAACAGGATCCCGACTGAATTTGACTTGACAGACCTATTCCTGTCTTCGCTGCTTTGATATGCAGAATCCAGAACCTAAAAACCGCTGCTCGGGGCAAAATAGACAGAATTTTATTCAAACATTTTTTTTTTTCTTAGGGATATTACATTAAAGTAACCCAGTTCCTTCTAGAAAAAAAAAAATCCATCTCCTTTTATTTCCCTCCTCTCCAAGGAGGATGGATCAGTGACATGCTGAATGCCTTTCATGTGGATATTCCGTGAAAAGTAAACACTAATAAAATATAAATGGCTGTAGAGTTTGCAACATTACTATCGAAAAATTGCAGCCCGAACAAATGCTACAACAGGGTAATCATCCCAGTGTAAATATAGGTAATGAAAGTTACATACATTTCTTTAATGGAATGGACTACAGTATTACATCTAGAGACTGGATTTAGCATACATTAAAGATGTCAGATTCTTATCAGGATAACATCCTTGTCAAATCCCGTTTCAGTGGACTGGGCAAATGAAATTACCTCTAGATAAGGCCTACGGTTTGCTGACTTGCATTAACACGAACAGCTGCAATAGCTGTTCAATACGCATTTTAGTCGCATGATGTAGCGTAGCATAACTTAACATATTTCAAAAACGAAAAAAGCATAACAGAACAAACCATAACAAAAGCGAAACACACGGCAAACATAGCCCAGACATAACAAACCCAGAAAAATCGCACGAACAAAATAAAAATAACATGCCCCCCAAGTAGCACACAACTCTTACTCAAACTAATTCTGTAACATAATTCAGATCACAACCTAGCAGCAGCATAACAAGCTGTAGAATAACGTACCATGGTTTTACATGATTGCGCGGAGTAATGGTTGTCACGGCAACCATGTGCATTGAAAGACTGCAGCAATAAAAAATGTACAAAATAATGCTTAATATTATTAAGCAAATTTATCAAGCAAATCTTGAGTGAATTGCTCATCCGCTGTTTTAAAATCACCTTTGTCGGGCTTGATTCAATGCATAATGTAATAATAATGTAATAATGTTAATAAAGTTGTACTACATAAATTAATGTAAAGTAACATAATAAAATAACATTTTTACATTTAGTTATTTAGCAGATACTTTTATCTACAGTAAAGAACGAATTACACTAAACTACAGCATATATATATATATATATATATATATATATATATATATATATATATATATATATATATATTATATATATATTTTTTACATTTTATATATATATATATATATATATATATATATATATATATATATATATATATATATATATATAAAACCCATAACATAAAAAAGAAAAGAAAACTTGGCATATAACAACATGGCATAACATAAGTGGTAAGTGGAGCCTATGGTCTGTTTAAGGGTTCAGTAATGTGTTAATTACATTAGGTGCTTGCTGAGTAGCATGGGGAACTTAATGAATGCTAATGTAAATACTTGCTCTTCACTTATTCCACCTCGCTAACTTTGCTTAAGGGATGCACAGCATCTTTTGACAGGGCCAAACAACTGCTGTGAATCTCCAGCAAGCAACACAAACAGCAGTCAACCTGCAGTCCGTATGCTCCAGATTCATTCCGCATACGTGAATCGATAGAATTCAACGGTTAAAATATGGCTTTGACTGTATAACCTCATCAATTAGACATTTTCGAAATAAAATCTTTACGGGCAAAGAAAAAAAAAAACTCTTAAAAACAAGATCACAGTTAGGAGCATTAAACAATGCAGACAGAGTGGAAAAAAAAACACAACTTCTGGGGCTTTTTATTAGGATTTCAAAGTGTCTAGCAAAGCAGTGTTGCCAGGTGCTTAAGCTTCATTGAAGTCTTATAGCTAGACAGTATGAGAGCGTGTTTGAATTAAATTATAAAAGAAAAACAAGGACATTTTAATGACAGTCCCACAAGCACACAACACGTTTTTCAACTGTTACATTATCCGCCAAGCCGTTGTTTATCCTTTTCTGTAATTGGAAGGCTTTGATGAGGTTTTACTTGTGATGTGCTACCGCATCTCTGACTATTCTCCTCAGCAAGAGACCAGAGCCCTCTTTTATCGCCACTGAAGATGATGCTAATAATAATGTTGACAATTTTGCATATATAAAAAAAGCCATGCCATTTTTTCTTCCATTTAATAAGATGAAATATTTACAATTTTGAATAATTAACAATCAAAAATTTTTAGACATGCATGCCATTTTTTTTTTTTTTTTTTATTTTATTATTGTATTCTTTTTTATTAATTATTATTTTAGTCAAGACTCTTCCGCGATTCATGCGCGCTTCACTGAAAATAATGTAAATATATAAATGAATAAAATAACAGCATGTGAGACCGAGTGAAAAAATAACATCATTTTCATTTCCTTTAATGTAATCCATCTTTATAGTAGTTGAAGCTGAATATCATTTAAATGCCTGACAGGTGGCAAAACAAAATAGCTCTGTGTACGTACTGCAGAGCACAATCTCCGAGTTCAAACATCAACGGGATGCAATAATTGTTCTTAAAATACTGCCATGCAACATACATGAAAGCACCAAACTGCAGCGCAGCTTTCTTTGAAATGTGCTTCTTGGTAGTTGCATTGCTTCAAAACCTGATCTGAATTGTTAACCAGCTCCCTTTCCATAGAAAAGAACAACATTTGCATACAGATAACAGCCTTCTGTGATTTAACACACAAACGCGCGCACACTCACGCTCACACTCCGAGCAGGATGGGGAAAGAGAGCGAGCGCGAGAGGGAGAATAAAACCTTTTCATGAGAAGTGAGAGTCTAAAGATAGCCCTCCATCTTTTTCCCTCTTGCTCCTCTCCAGTGAACATCCTGGAAATATTCCTCTCCTCTGACGTGTGTGAGATCAGGAGAGTGCAGCTGAGTGCCGTCTTCCAGGTTCTGGTGGCCCTATCGCTACGAAAAAAAAACACCGAACCAGAAAGTACTCTTATCTAACAGAGTACATCCAGATATTACAGACTTTATGTTGATAATGACACAAGACCGAGGGGAACACAGGCCTGCCCCATTCGGCGAGGCTCACTCACACTTAAATCTAAACCTCTATTTTTGGAAACTCCTTTAAAACACGCTTTGCAAACTTCGCCGTTTCTGCTGCCAGCATCCAACAGCGCACACATATAAATCGAATGCAAAACGCTTTCTTAAACTGTCATGGATTGATGTCATTTATTTTAGGCTTTGGAAAACATGCTTTATTAGTCATTTTAAGCCATAGTTGAAATAGTTTAACCCTTTAAGACCCTGTGGCCTCATATGATATATATATATATATATATATATATATATATATATATATATATATATATATATATATATATATATATATATATAGTAGTTCAAAATCTGTATGAATTATTAAGAAAAAGGTTGTAACCAGGCTGTTTTGGGTTATCATTGACTTCCATAGTAGGAAAACAATATATGATCTAATATTAATATTAATAATAATAATAAAATATAAAATATTATATAATCATTCTGTTATAACATAGTTGAGAATCATCTTAAAAACTTAATGTATGGTAATGTATTCAAAAATCTATTTATTTTTTATTATATTTCTTTTAAACAATTTGAGTCCCGATGCCCTCAAATGAGGACATAGCATAACTTATGAATGAAAAATCATTTTTCTTTTTTCTTTTTCTTTTTTACATTATTTGTAATGCTTTAAACTACGTAAAGGAATCAATAAACTTTTTTTCTTGCATTTTTTTTCTCTGGTCTCAAAAGGTTAAGACTGGAGAGTCTACAGCATCTACACATAAAAGGCATTCGGAAAAAGTAGCAAGAGTAAACGAAAGCATGAGAACATTTTTTCACATCTTCGCGTTATCCAAACAAAAGAAGTCGAAATGTTAGTTTTAACTTAAATCTACCCCGGGGATATAAAAGCGGCTGTAGCTGAAGAAACACCCATACATGACCTCAGAAACCTGCGTGGAACCTGGAGGCAAGGTCTCACTAATGAGGCCAGGGGAAGGAGGGAATGATGGGGAGACGAGGCCCATTGCCAGCTCCCTCCTGTAATAAAAAAAACACACCGCTTTGAAAATGTCATCTCACTTGTGCAGTGGTGACAGTGTTGTCTGCAGTCAAGCGGACCATCGCTGAGCTAGACACCATATGTTTGAAAAACGGAATTTGTGATGATAGTTGTCTGTCAACTTTAAGAAAAAAAATAAACCTTACAGCGGTGACTTAGAAGTTTGAGAAATGCGCTCCAGTGCATTGCATAGGCGCGCTCATGAAGTAGTTTGAGACTGGCTTTCATCTAGTGTCTAAAATTAACAAACACAAGCACTAACTGGCTTTTCCAACCATTCTGAAAAAAAAAATAACAAAGGGAAGGAAATTACAAGGGCTCTTTATGTTTTTGCAGTTACAGGTGCTGTTTAACTGAGAGGCAGAGGCTAATTTGAATATGATGCAAATGTGTGACACAGCGGTCTATACTGTTTCTAAACTTACAAGAGAAAAACAATAATCCTGACAAAAATCGTTTAAACAAACCTTTAAACACAGCTTCTTCATATCATTTGCAATTACCAACGCTATTATGATCATTTTGACAGACGGCGGTGATACACGAACCAAGCTTTGATCTCAGCTACACTGCCATCATGCTTCATAACGACGGGACAATCAACCGTGTCCAGAGAGCCAATCAGCATCCTAAAGTTTAAGGTCTCTGCAGAACCAGACCTAAAAAAAAAAAAACACCTAACAAAACACTGCAGCAAGAAGCACAGCAAGAGTTGGGAAGGCTTCACTATGGTGGCGCTGGAAGGCAAAACAAACAAAACGTGACATCGCAACATTAATCAAGCTGCCCTTAAGACCTCCGGACCACCAGGGGGAGCCCAATCCAAGTAATTGTGTACCACGTTCATTCACAGTAGAATGACTACATTACTTATTGTTTGGGTTCTCGCTAAATAAATAAAAGTCGAAGAAATACAGCTTAGCCTTAAAAAATAAACATGCAACTGCGGAAAGCCACAGTCGATTAATTTTGGAAACAAGTTTTCAAGAAAGCCACATAACAGAACGCAACAGTTGGGTTCTGGAAGTGAAAATCCCATTCATGTTCTCCATAGGGGAATCGTTTTTTTCACAATAACCTACAAATAGCTAATAAAGCTGTAAAGAGACCTACTGTGAGTTACAAGGTTGCCATCAGTGCACAATTTTCCCAACCTGTTTTTAAATAATGGTATTAAAAAGTGGATTTCCTGGTGAGAAATGAAAGCGCTTGTGATTCTGCAAAAAAATAAGCCAACCGCAACAAGCAAATTGTCTCAAAAAAACTCCACGAAGCGAATGACAAAGAGTCTCACTACATTCTTAAATTACTTAATGTATGTATTACGTACATATGTGCTATTTATAGAACCAATGGCGCAAAAAAGTGGACAGAAACTATAAATCTTTATACTTTATTTTGCACTGAAGTAATAAAAAAAGCCATAAACTAATAAATGAGTGGATTACATGAGCATGAAAAACTAAGCAGACCAGATCTGTCTGGAGACTGGAGCGATGATCCCTTATTATTTGTACACAACCACGCGAGCCGTGCCAGAGCTCCAAACTTCCACCCCCACTGTTTGGCGAAGCCAACTTTGCAGAGAGGCTCCTGTCTGTCAGTTCTGTCAGATGCTTTTGGTGAAAGAGCAGAAAAACATGAGATGAGGTGTCAGAGAGGGCATGCAAGATGTTAAGGGAACAGTATTGAATGCTATCTCAGGGGCCACTGCGGTTAACCATGTTTGACAGCTGCAGCGGCTCAAGCCTGTACCTGAGTCCCTCCAGCCAATCAGAGCCCTCATGGCCGTGTCTGAACCTGCAGCCAGTGAAGCGCCCAAAAAGAGTGTAAGTGCATTCTGACACCCTCCCAGATTAAATGTCACGGAGTGTCACTGGGTCCTAATGCCCCACAGTCCTTCACTCATGGGTTGGATATGACTATCGACCCATCACTGCTGTGCCACAAATTTGTCATTTTGACCTCCTGTCTCAGGACAATCCACTGCAGAGAAAGTCTTTCCTACCCCAGAGATGTGAAAAATATTTTCGAAATCTAATTTAAAACATATTTACACAATTTAGTTCTTAAAATTGTCTGGGGTTGTCCGGTTTAGAAAAGCATGCCTTTTTCAGGAAAAGTTGAATTTAACATTATATTCTAGACATGTTGTGTGGTGCAACCATCAAGTAAAAAATAATGACATTTTCAACCGTTTTTAAAATATATTTTGAGCATTTTTTTCTTTTCTTGTTCTAGTTGAAAATAAGTACTTACCTCGCTTTATCATAGAAAAGTCAAATTATCTGCTATTTTACAAGACGTCCTAACCTTGGCGCACACACACACACACACACACACACACACACTCACTGCTCTCTTTATGACATTTGTGACCCTGAACCACAAAACCAACACGCCGTGGTATATTTGTAGCAATAGCCAAAAATACAGTGTATGAATAAAAAAAAAAATGTTATGCCATTTTTTTTAATGCCAAAAATCATTAAAATCATTAGGATAAAATCATTAGGATAAAAATCATGTTGCATGAAGATATTTAGTAAATTTCTAAATATATTAAATCTGTAAATATATATAATAAACTTAATTGTTGTTAAGTAATATGTATTGCTAAGAACAAGTGTCATATATAAGCAAATCATACATCAATGGAAAGCTTATTTATTCAGCTTTCATATGATCTCAATTTCGAAAAATTGACACTTCGGACTTTTGTGATCCAGAGTCACATTTAATATGAAATGTTTGAAACTCAAAAATTTTAATAAATTAAAAAAACGTTTATTATATCAGTGTATTCAAGTCATTGCATTTATTGATTTATTACTCTGTTTTTATTTATTTATTTTTTACTCTTTATGCACACCAAGCTGCACAGTAAAACTGAATACTAAGTAAAAATTATTTCCTATTTTATTATGATTTGGTGCTCAAGCGACGTCGCATTATTGACAAAACTGTGATACATCGAGCTACTTTTAAGAACACAAAGTTGAAAAGAACAGCCTTTTTATGAAATCAAACGTGATTTAAAACCGATGACAACTGCCCTTGAACTTGAACGGCAGCGTAGCTCTACACTTACACTTACATCAACGACTGTAACATTTTCCTTTTGTATTTTCTCCTAAGGAACTGCAGAGAAACACCTGAGGCCCAAATGAGGAAATTGATACCTCAGTGAAACAACTGAAAACTCCATTAGATCTGATAGTCTGAAAGAAGTGCACCTCTAGGTAAGAAGCACTGGGATACACAGCGGGCCGCCGTCGAAGTATAAACCATTCTAACAATGGAAACTGTTGTTCAACAGCACCTAAGACATCTCGATTTGTAACGAAAATAAAAATCAATAAATGGGTAACAGGCAGGAAAAGATGACCGGTAAATGAGAAATGTCTTCTGTATTGCACATCTAGAGTCATTAACGTAATGGATGCTGAATTACGAGACCCATAACCGACAAAGCCTCTTCACAAATGCGTTCTGTGGCTCTAACTCACTCTCTCTTCTGTCTGTCACCGCACGTAAAGAACAGAGACAGTTTGTCCATAGATCTGGAACTGATAAGGGCAAAATAGAAGCATATCACTGCCAAAGCAAATCTCTATCAAAAAAAAACACTGTCAACGGACGACTTATCCATGCCAAACAAGTATCACTTGGTATCGTCGATGAATACCTAAACAGTCAAAGTCAGAATTTGGCATCCGGCTGATAGAGACTTTGACAAGTTAACTACTTTGGTCTGTCAATCAAATGCCCCTACAAAGAAAAATGTTCTTTCAATAAACGTTTATATTCTGATCTCACCGGCCGAACGAACTCATCTTAAATGGCTACAAATCTCCTTTCAAGCAATCCAGAGCAAACACAAACCCGAAAAAAGGTCGATACTGACATATAAAGATATAAACAACACACTGAAGCGCTACAAAATGAGCCCCCCCTGAAAATCGCCGCCTGTAAGAACAGTCGCGTCGTAAGAAACAACATCTATCAATTAAGCATGCTTTCTCCTGCCACTCTTTGAAGATGCATCACAAATTCACATTTGTGTTGCGCTTGCATCATAAATGAATCATAAGGCAGCCATTCCCGTTTGATTGTATTAGTATTGCAAAAATCCTGATGGATTCTGTTGCTTCAAAGGCGCCCATCTAAAAGACTTCAGGCGGGCTTGGAAATGCACAAATCTAGCAGGCTCTTAAAAATTTAAACAGAGACAGAGACCTTCTTCTGGGACCGCCTGTCAAACCTGTCCTAATATGTGAGATACACAAACAACTCGCATTGCAGCATATAGTAAAGACTCGTCTCTCAGACCCTGACAACCGCGGGTCTGGGCTTTATTACCTCAGACAAAAAGTACACTCTCATATGCATTATATGTACACACACACACACACACCTGTGCACATCATACAGATGCACGCACAGAATGGCACAGCTGGTCTCATCCTTATAACTTGCAGAGAAACAGAATCCATTTTAAAGTCTAAACTCTAAATACTATTTTTAAAAAAGTTTGATCATTTGACGTGTTTTCGTGTTTCATTTGTTGGACAGAGACAATTTTTTATCTCCCTTTTAGTCAGAGATTTGGAAGTTAATTTGAAGGAAATAAACTGTACAAAAAAGAAAAGAAAGAAATTCAGTAGTTTGTTTGTCCAAAACGTAGGCTTGTACATGAATAAAAATGACTTATTCCACATATGTTGTATGTCTGACATGTGCAGAAAATAAATTAATAGATTAATATGATAATTTAAATTAAAAAAATGTAGTAATGGTAATAATAATAAAGCAGAACTAAAATGAATTTATTATTTTATTTTAAAAACAAGAACTGAAATATTTCAATCTTGATTATGATTAGTCAAATTACTACACGACATGCATCTAAATGTGGCAAAAACAAAGTATTGTTATTTATATGACTAATACATTCTAATATTTTTGTAAACACCCCATATTTTGTAATATCAAAAATAAGGTTACATTTATTTTTTGAAACACATTAAGCTTTTTGAAGCTTTTTTAAAAAGATATTTTTGAGATATTTATGGTAAATATATTAAAAATATACACAATATCTTTATGGAACAAGATCTTTACTTAATATCCAAATTTTTGGCATAAATGAAAAATCAATCATTTTGACTCAATGTATTGTTGGCTACTGCTACAAATATACCTGTTCTACTGACTGTTATTGTACTCCAGGGTCACATATCGAGATTAAATAACATTACAAAAAATGCACACTTTTTCTAACATTTAAGATTTCTTAAAATGAATCATAATGTTTATGTATATTAAAAGACATGCTCTTTGCATCTAAACGAGGCGGATGTATTAAACACTTTCATTTTTATCCACATAAACTCATTAAAAGACAATACAAACATAAAATCCTAAACCAAAGAGACATCATTTTACAAAAGCAGATGCCTCATTAGTTGGCCTGTATTTTTACCGACGCTGTAAAACAGCAGGCTGACCGGGTGAATGTGTGCCGGGGTGGGTCATGAGGGGACCATTAACATTGACTGTTAGATTCAGCTCATGGCTTTCATTGAGCGTGACCGAATTCTCTGTCGGAATGAGAACGCTGACGGTCCGACGGCGAGCCGATACGAGACATACAGCTGGGAGAGTGGCATCTTTCAACGATGTGGCAGTTCTGAGTGCCCACGGGAGACTCCTCACCAAACAAGCACCACGCCGCATGCCTGTAAACAAATCTCACTCTCCCGGACAACTGCCAAGTGCGTAGACGCAAGCGGGGAAAGATGCAAAACAGGCTGTGGGGAACTGACGGTGTCACCTTAAAACGTCTTGACGGATAAAAAATGACAAGCAAGGAAAGGTCAGTAATCTTCACCGATTCAGAGGTGAATTTTTAACGTGTTGAGATGCAGATGAAAGGACTGAGGACAGGCTTTATTCCTGAGGCACATTTTCGGTCTCACAGGTAAACAAGAGCAAACCAGTCCTTCGAGCAGCCAGAAGATCTATCAAACCCCGTGCTTGGCCTTCACTGGCACCCTTCTGGCCGTTACCTACCACTGCTATGGAAAAAGAAATAGGACGACTGGCCAATTTTAAGCTTCTACCTACTTTCAGAGGCTTCCTAGGACGCCCTGCTTGGTTTTGATCTGACTAATAAGAACAGTGTTTAGTCAAAGCAGTGAGGATGCCGGTACATCTCGCTAAACAATTACCCGTATTTACTGCGGGCAAGGCTTTGAATTACCTTCAATTATCATTTCCAGCTAAAAGATTTAGAAACCTTTTATTTTTCTTCCAGAGAAAGGGGAAAGGGCAGATAGCAAATAGCTCGAGGGTAAACTCACGTCCCTCCAGACTATATGTGAAAAGATTACTGCGTTTATGAGGAAATAAAACGCAATCCAAGAGCAGGCTGAATCCATAACGGATAAAGGTGGGTTCAAAGAGCTAGCATTCCTATTCATGGCTTTGGGATTGGGGGCACCGCTTTTTATCCTATATGATTTTATGATTTATATGAGTGATAGAGACAGAGAAGTGAAAATGACATATTTCTTATCGGGGGTTAAGTGTGTGGAGGTTGATGATGAAAAGGCTTTTATGTTTGAAGAGAGATTTCTGTCACAGACAGGATTGAATCATATCATTACACATCATTCCATATCCTTCATGCTGAAAAATAAACGAGATGGAGAGCACCAATATCAGTGGTGTTTTACTTGTGGACATGCGTTCTTTAAACGAATCTGGTGAACAAATGATTCTTGTTTACTTCTGTGAATAAATCTTATTTGTAAATCATTCACGTTCATGGTTCTAACTTCAGACGTCTTGGAGTACAGTTCAAATGAATTGTAAGAATTGAAAATTTTAAGAACTGAAAATTTAAAAAATGTATTTATTTGGGTTATTTTTTTATCTCGACTCTATTTAATAATTTACAAAAAAGATCAAAATTTCTAAACAAATAAAATTGTTATTTTTGTTATTGTTATTGAATTTAAATATGGATTTTATAAGAATTTATAATGTGAATTAATCGTTTTTGTTAATGGCTCTAGCTTCACAAAGTATCACTCAAAAGTCTCCATTCATTTAAAAAACAATATTCTAAAAAAAATCTTTTGTCTATTACAGAAGAAAGTCAATAATAATTGTCACCGCTATTATTATTAATAATAATAATACTTTATAATTAAATGACGGTTCATTTTTAAGCTGAACCATTTCTTGAGCTCTTTAGTAATAGTAATTTAATGGAAATTTTAATTAAGCATTCAAGGACAAGAGTCTTATAAAAATGAAAATATCATAAAATATAAAAAATTATACAATTGTAAATATTATGAATGACTCTTCTTAAATTATAATAAAGAAATAAAACCGGTGTAACGGTATTGGGGAAAGTTACTTTAAAAGCAATATTTTGATATTGCATTACTCCATAAAAAAGTGTGCACTTGCATTAATGCATTAAATTATCTTTGTTGGGCTTTATTTGTATTTCCTAATAACGAAAACCCCAAAAGTAAATGCCTCACCCACAATTTCTGAGTTGTCTGTGACTTATTAACAAAACTTGTGTTGCTTATTTGAAATGATTTGATATTTATCTTGTGCATGTAAAAGTAATGCATTACTTTACTACTTGAAAAAAGTAATCTGATTACTTGCTTTGCTTGTAATGCATTTCTACAGCACTGGGTGTAACCTACAAAAAGTGCTCTGAATGGATCAGATATCAAATCTGAATTAATATTTTCAGTAAACAGGGCACTTTAAATCACTGGGTTAAATTCTCCACCAATAATGAGCATAAACATACCGTAATGTCAGTTAGCAAATATTTCAGTCCTAATTGAACCGTTCTGAATGGGCACAAAATGAACAGCAGTTGCTGAGTTGTTCATGCTTATAGCCTTAGAAAAGCACGCTGACCTCCCTTTCATTTAAGCTCACAAAATGGACGCCGGGTGACTATGGCGACAGCAGCATTGAATGGTGGCCTGGGCTACCTAGCGCCATTAAAAGTTTTATGTAGAGGAAACGCCACAGCGTGTTGATTTAGAGGAGAGAGTGAAAGAAGACTAGTGGGGTAACTGTCTCCCATAAGCGCTTAAAACCGGCAGGCCGGCAGTGACTTAGCCTCCCTCAACCCAAACAATCTCACATCCTCTTCTGATGTGCAAATATGGAAATGTATGAAGTGCTGATTCTAGGCAATATCACACAGAATGTTCTGACTCGAGGAAAGGTCAGAGGCAGACTGACTGTCAATCTAAGGATGAGTCAGTGTTAAGTACACAGACAAGTTAATTATGTTTGGGGTCCAATTAAAAAGAGCCATAGGAGTGTAGGTGACACACACAAAGTAATGATTAATTCGGGCATGAAAAAGAATGAGCATTAAACTGAAGCATTATTATCTTAAAA